>NW_007246661.1:294032-321170 GCF_000164805.1 Carlito syrichta | reverse complement strand
TGAGCCCAGACTCGAGCCTGAATAAAGACCCTCGTGTGATTGCATCGGAGCTGGCTCTTTGTGGTCTCTATATCTCTCTCATTAGAGTCCCGGGTTCAACAATCACTGGTCAGCATCAAAAGCCTGATGAAAACCCCCCTTGCTTGGGGTGCTCCTGCCTTTCTTACACAGTCTCCCCACTCTTACTTCATTCATTCATTCAGCAAATATTGACTCAGTCCATTACTCTGTCATAGGCTCATTGCTCAACATTCTTCAAGACATGCTTTTTTTCAGCAGCCTTCGTTAATTACTTGCATTCGATCTGCATAAAGGTTGATATTTGCATGTATATTGGATTGAAGGGTTACCTCATTGTTTCCTTTTGTTTCGGATATTTCTCCTAAATAAGACCCAATCTTCCCTAAGCAATTGCTAATAATACCCCATGAATCTCCAACTGCACTGTACAAAATGCTAAATGTATAGGAGTTACTTAATAAATATGCAATGCACAGAAGAAAATTTTTCATCTTGGCAAACAGGACCTCTGTAACATCAGGCTAACTTACCCTAAAGTTAGACAGACGTTGGCAACAAAACAGAATTATTTGGGAAAATGCAAATTCCATATTTTCTTTTCTTTTTTTGAGTCAAGGGTCTCACTGTTGCCCAGGTTGGAGTGCAGTGGTATAATCACAGCACACTGCAGCCTCAAACTCCTAAGTTCACATGATCCTCCCATCTCAGCCTCCCAAGTAGCTGGGACTGCCGCAGGCATCGGCCACCACACCTGGCTAACTTTTTGATTTTTTTTTCTAGAGACAAAGTCTCACTATGTTGCCCAGGCTGATCTTGATCTCTTGGGCTCAAAAAATCTTCCTGCCTTGGCCTGCCAAAGTACTGGGAATATAGGTGTGAGCCACTATGTCATCATATTTTTCATGCTTCCCCATAATCATAATTGTTAAGTGATTCCTAAGTGCTCATGTGTGCAAGAGAGTCACTATGTATAAGGTAAGCTTTGATTAAAAGGGGCAGAGCTTCTAGTACACCAGCACAGAGATATCATAAACAATAAGAAATGACAAGCAGATAATGGGAAATGGGCAGACAGTATGTTTACTTATAAAAAAAAATAATGGTTCAGACATGGGAGAAATGAAGAACTGATTTATTTGAATAAATGACTTTATTTTGCTATAGGGCCTTTTCTGAACTATTTTTAAAAAATTACTTAAGGGACTATTGAAAGGTGCAGACAACAGTCAGAAGGGCGTCCCCAAGATGGCTCTGCCTCCCAAAGACAACAAAGGCCCTAAGCGGTTTTTCCCGCCGGGGCGAAACTTGAACCTGTGCTCAAACAACCTCTTCCTATAGAAATGCTGCCTCATAGTCTCCAATGGGACCCAGGCACAGCGCGGGCCAGCCCCTATGAGGTTCAAAGTTCATAAATATACCCTTCTCCCTGCATAGCTCTCTCTCTCTCTTACTCCCTCTCTCTGTCCCCGTCACTCTCTCTCTCCTTTTCTCTTTCTCTCTCTCTCTCTCTTGCTTTTTCTCTCTGTCCCCACCACTCTCTCTCTCTCTCTCTCCCTCTCTTACTCTTCCTCTTTCACTCTCTCTCACCCTCTCTCCCCCTCTCTCACTCGCTCTCTCTTCTCTTGCTTTTTCTCACACTCTCTCACCCTCTCTCCCCCCCTTGCTTTCTCTCTCTGTCCCTGCCACTCTCTTTCTCTCTGGGTCTCTCTTTCTCTCTCTCTCTCTTGTCCTTCCTGGGTTACAGTCCCTTCGTGTAACTGCCCCTTTAATAAATCTCTCAGTTCAGACTGGCGTGGAGTGGTTACTGGGTGCCCCCAAAACTTCTTTCAACTATAAGAAGAAAGTTTACTTTTATTTGAACCCTAAATTAAGGTCATTTGCAGACTACAGAATACAGAATATACGGGTTTGCTAAATTTAAAATCACTAAATCTCTTTGGGCAATTTGTTGTGAAGATCTAATCTGTGCTTCTGAAGCTCCAATGTTGTGCAATTTGACGTGCTTTGTTAATTTGACAGGTTGATGCACTGCATTAAGGTTGAAAATAATTTCTTTGGGAGGATATTTATTTTTATCAGCTTCAAAAAATGAGTATAATCTATTTAGATAATATTTTGTCAAGAGTTTAAGCTCATAAAAATACTGAATGTTAGCTTGGTGATCTAATAAGTCACGCTCATACTTTATGATTGAGGAAAGACACAACAATAATTAAACCAAAATATGCAGCCAACAATAATTTTCTTCAAAAATCTTGCATATATACAGATAAATCAAAGGGGAAGGAAATAACCAAACAACAATCACATCTCTGGAGAGTTCCTAGTTGTCTCATAGCTGGGGTTCACTCATTCAAAGATGTTCTTGACCTAGCCTGATCCCTCTCAGCATTTCCACCACTGAAAAGAGTTACCTATAGAAACCTAGAATAAATTTACTTTAGCATAGTCTTTTTTCCTCAGCATAGCCATTTTTGCTTAGACTTTACCCCTGACCTGCTTTGAATCTAGTATAGGTTAGACATAGATAAATTTCCAGTAGGCAGGTTTTAGGAAGCATTCAGACATTTTACTGCAGGCCACGCTGGCCGCCTACTCCATTCCTCAGTAAATCTCCATCAGATCCAAGAACAGGACAACCCAACAGCCCAATCTTTCAATTCATGGTTGAACATAATAATCTCTAAGAAACTTTCAGAGCCGGGCTCGGTGACTCAGCTGCAATCCCTCACTTTGGGAGGCTGAGGTGAGTGGATTGCCTGAACCCGTGGGTTTGAGACCCGCCTGGGCAACTTGGTGAGACCTCATCTCTACAATAAATAAAAAAAAATTAGCCGGGCATGGTAGCTCTTGCCTGTAAGTTCAGCTACTTGGAAGTCTCAGGCGGAAGGATCGCCGGAGCCCAGCAGGTCGAGGCTGCAGTGGCCAGGAGTGGCCACTGCACTCCAGTCTGGGTGTCAGAGTGAGACTCCAACTCAAAAAAAAAAAAAGAAAGAAAGAAACTTTCATGCCCCTTAGCTGGCTGAAGCCATAATGGCAGCAATCATGGGAGTAACCCACCCATCTGCCTGCTGTCCATCACTTGACATCAGTACCTGTCAGGGTACTGTCAGGCTTCCCTGCCCCTTCGTGATGATGTGGAGCAGACCACCACCCAATTACCTTAGCAACCTGCTCCCATTCAAGGGAAATGCTTAAAAGGACTCAGCTATGAGCAGCCATTTTGCCATTGCGTTACTAGACTCTGGTGTGGCCGTGGTATGTTCTTTGAGTTATGGCTGTCACCATGTTTTTTGGCTTTGGAGCCCACCCCTACCTTGGGGAGGTGAATCTCCTCTCTCTCTCTCTCATTTATTGTCTAAATAAACTGCATTTTCTAATCTAACTTCTGTACAATTCTTTACATCTTTCATTCAGCACAGGATTGCACACCACACCCCCCACATCCCCAGCGGCCCTGACCAAACATTCTGGAGGCCCTGCTGGGAGTGTGACCCTAACAACCACTTAATGCAGAAAGTTATTCTAACTACTGATTTCCTTTCTACCAATTGAACAATGTGTTCAATCTCTCCAGTACTGTGGACTCCACATACCTATTTTTTTCCAAACATATTTTTAATTCAGGAAATGCAAAAATATGCAAGAAAAGTAATTTGTTTTTTGAAAGCAGGATTTATTGAGAGGACAGAAAAGCTCCCACAGTGGGAGAGGACCCGAGGGGGTTGCCAGAAAGGTAATTTTTAAAAATGTTTCTCGTGGGTATACAGCATCAGTATGATAGAAAAAACACTGACCTTGAATCTGAACAGTGTTCAAAGTCCAGGTGTGCTATGGATGGTCTGTGTAAATTCACTTAACCTTCTGAACCTCAGTTTTCCCAATCAATGGATATTAACTCTTAGAATTTCCTAATTCAGGTGTTTGGTCTTTGCTTAATGAGTAAATAAATAACCTCTCTCTATCATCGCTTCCTGTCATATTCTGCTTTGGCCTCTCTTTTTTCCATTACCTATTTCATACCACTTCCTCCATACTAATTCCTGCTTCCTTCCTTTTCTACTCTTAATTAACCAAGCTGTTTTCTGCCTTGTGGTTTTTTACGTGCAGTCGCATCTCTTAATTTCTTTATTTGCTTTGTTCTCTCTATCTGCATGTCTCCTTTTCCCACCCAAGCCTTTTATTCTTGAGAAAAACTCCTGCTTCACGTTTGAAAGTTACCCTCTTCCTCTCATGCAAAAGTCAACAAAAATCACTCCCTCTGCCTATCAGATGTGCTCAATAAACAATAAATGATTAAAGTGGTGATGGTAAATTCATCTGCAAAGAACATGTATTCTGGGCAATGAGTTTTGGCAAAGAAAAGATAACAAGTAACTGCAACCCATTTAGAAACAGGTGTGATTTCTCTAACCAACCGTTAACACATTTGTGCTACCATAATTACTGCTCTGGCAAATGCTACATTCCCATAGAAACATTGTTTCCAAAACACATATTTATAGATTTTATCAGTGGCATACGTTGACTATGAAGTTGCTTCATGACAAGTGATAAGGAATGTGACTCAGTTTCCACAACTGCCCACTGAGTTGAAGCGTTTTAAGGAATAACAGTTTTTCCAAACCTTCTGTATTTCCAGGAAAGTAGAGCTGGCATGCCCCCAGATACATTATTGGAAACTAAGCTAAACTGACTAAGTAAATAATATGCTGAATCAAAGTAAGATTCAAAATATAACCACATGAGGGGTAAAAATATTTTAAAAACTCATCTCACCATACCTTTGTCCTTTCTACTATCTGTTATTTTAACCAGATTTCAGACAACATTGGTTTGTGTCAATGTTGTGTTTTATCTGAAAATGTCATAAGCTGAAGGAACAGACCAGCTGGCATTAAATTAAATCAAGTAAGCCCCCTTTCCTGTGGTGTCTGCTTATAGGTTATACCTAAAGAGCTTCATTGGTGGACAAGAAACATTACTCTCTCCACCAAAACCCTCGATCCTCTTTCCCTGATCTGGGTACCACTCTATGGAATTATTGTCCCTGTTAAGATAACATTCATGTATACATAGAACTTTCAACTTCAACATAGAGCACATTTAGTTGCTGGTGAGTCTTGCCTATTTCTCTTCCTCTAAGTGAATCAAACTTCCTCATCTGTAAAAAGAGAGTGATAATACTATCTCCTTTACAATATTTTCATTTTCTCAAATGAAAATGTAAAAGAGAAAAAAAAATCTTGGTAAATTATGATACGTTACATTAAAAAGTCTAGCTTTTATTCAACATCAGAGCAGATTGTCCTCACTTATCAGGAAGAGTTCAGTTTTGAAAGGTCTGTAGGTCTTTCTCTAAGCACGATGGAATACTATTTTCCCCCGCATATTTATGGACAATCGACATCACTGAGATTTAACCTCGGCTCTAGACCCAGAAAGAAAACAGTGCTTGCTAACAGATAGGCTTTTTGTCTGACTACTTTATGAATGTTTCACTATCTCTACCTTTCAGCGAAAAAAGTATATGAAAATCTTTGGAACTCACATTTCTGACTTTCTCATGCTGAAAATCAAAATAGGCACGAGAAGTTACTGAGTTCAAGAAAAGTGATGCAAACTCACTCATTTAACTAGTATATAGAAAAAAAAACACTCAAAGTTTAAATTCAACTTTCTTCTTAAAGACAACACAAAGAAAGGAACAACTTTTTTAAAAAAACAAAGAAGTCAAATTCCTTTTAATGACAAGACTGACATGCTAAGTTCCGATGTAACTAACATTTCAACATTGCCTACGGAAAGGTTTAAGTGTTTAACCTTTTCAAATGGTTTAATGCAAAGTTAAAACAAAGAAACTTTAGTTAAAAGAATGGAGAGCAGCCATTGTACATTTGCTCAGCTTAGTCACACTCTAGACAGCAGCTTGCGTGTAACCCTTTAACCATTAGCTCACAGAACTGGTTGTTTGAGTAAGATTGATAATTACTTGTAACTCCTTGGCTACTTCTTTCCAAGTATTTCTTTTCCAGGTATGTGAAGTCCGGTTGGCCTAACCATCTATTGCGATCAGCTTCCACGACTGCCCACCAGACCCCTGTCGGAAGGCACAAGATACCCTCAAGACACCTGATTAATGTTGTCAGTGCCTAAGAATGCAGCTGCTAGGAAGCTTTTCCCTATCCGTTATTTCCCCATAAAAGGCTTAACCTTAAGTACATCCTGCACTCAAACCCTAAGGCAACACCTGCATGTGAGTATCGGCCTCTTTCTGTCTACCGAAAGTGGATAATAAACTTTTTCTCCTTCTTGGCCTGTTAGCATTGGTCCCGTTCTCTCTTGAACGTGAATAAACCCTTTTGTTTTCCTTTTGCATTATTCCCATGGCTTCAGCCCACTTTGCCTCAATTTATCCTTTCACCTACCCTTTATAATCACAAATCCTGTCTGTATTCTATTTTTTGTGTGTGTTGGAGTATCACTTCTTTTGCCCAGACTGGAGTGCAGTGGCCGTTCCTGGCCACCGCAGCCTTGACCTGCTGGGCTCCGGCGATCCTTCCTCCTCAGCCTTCCAAGTAGCCAGAATTACAGGCATGCGCTACCACGCCCGGTTGATTTTTTGATTTATTGTAGAGATGAGGTCTCTGCTGCCCAGGCGGGTCTCGAACCCACGGGCTCAGGCAATTCATTCACCTCAGCCTCCCAAAAGTGTGGGATTACAGGCTGAGCCACCGAGCCCGGCTCCTGTCTGTATTCTTTATCTCAGTTGATCCTTATCACCACATTAGGGAGAGATTCAAAGCTGTGAGGATGGGGTAGTATATTTGAAATATTTTCTGGTCTATTACCACAACCTGTAAAGTGGCTTATTTTTCTGGACCACGTCTACTGTTAAAGTGAATCACTATGGTCACCTTCGAAATACTTCCCTTGGGAAGCTATGCACCAATGCCAGAACCTAGTCCATCCATCAAAGCCATTTTGGAGCTTTTTTTCTGGAATGACCATCAGAGCTATTGTTGTATTACCCTTGAGGTCCTGAATAAAATGTCTTCCTTTCAATATTTCCTTTATCTTCAGGTAAAGTAAAAAGTCATTGGGGGCCAGATCAGGTGAGTAAGGAGAGTGTTCCAATACAGTTATTTGTTAAGTGGCTAAAAACACCCTCACAGACATTGTTGTGTGAGCTGGTGCATTGTCATGATGCAAGACCTCTTTAGGGACCATTTTGGCACATAATATTCTTCTGCCAAGATTTTCAGTTAAGATTTTCCTGTTTCTCTATTGGTGGTTATTTTTGTCTGCTGTGCTTGTCATAGCCAGTGACTTGGATGCACAAATCGACAAATTTTTGCAATGTTTTCCTCAGTTCTGCTGGTTACTGACTGTCCTGACCTCTCTTCATCAATGACTCTTTCTCTCCCCTCAGAAAAACGTTTAATCCATTTGTACATCACTGTTAAACTTAGACTAACTTGTCCCTCATTTCACTTCCTCTCCTGCCAAATTTAACAGGAAATTTAATGTTTGTTTATTGCTCTAATTCAAGCTCTGACATTTTTGTGATGATGCACAAAAGCACACAACAAAAACAATGAATGCCGCTCAGCAAGACATCACCATGCATCTACTCAAGCACGGCTGTGAGACACCGGTATACCCAGGTTATGAAATCTTACCAAATTGTTTGTACAGGGCTGCCAATGTAAGCACACGTGGCAAATTCAAGAACTTAATCATCAGACTTCATGACACAGGAGGAAAATCTTATTCAACTGATTGTGTATGGAAGAGAAGGAAGGCATGAGGAAGGCACAACACCAAGAGTGAGGGCCATGGGAAAAGAAAGGAAGGGGAGAGGAGAGAGGGGAAAGGAGAAGAGGGAAAGTGGGGGAGGGAAAGAGGACAACACCAAATAACAAAAGTAAAGAGGACCTGTTGCCATTTCCAATGTAGAAACTGCCTGGAGGGCGCCCTTGAACTGCCTAGCAGAATAAAAGGTTGATGTGGCAGAGGGAAGGTAGGAGAGCACCTCTAATCCTTCTTATCTCCTGTGTGACAGGTCCCTGTGTCAAGGATTAGGGGAGGTTGCTGACAGTTAAGGCCCAAATTGGCCTGCCAAAGAACCACTGAAGTGCGGTGTAAAATGGCCTCATAGCAGAGACTCTGGCCACACAGCCTGGGCGGGGCTAGATAGAGTATTCCATTATGATTCCAGAGATCTGCTTCCTTTAAGTCTGACTCATGGAACGATGACTTTCTGAGCTGTTTATTGAGATAAAGGAGCTGGTTTACTGGGGAGGTTGCTGCAGATTGTGGATTGGAGTTCTATTTTTATATAGAGTCTGACCAATGTCAGTTTGTATATTCAGTTTCTCAGAGCACAAAGTGCCTGCTGTCACCTACTTGACATCTTGGAAAGAAGAGTAGGGGGGAACAACTCCAGAGAACAGTTTTTTTGGAGGGTTCAAATTTTGAATTGATTGAATTTTGATCAAAAATAGAGCCTGGGCAACATAGCTAGACTTCATCTCTACAAAAAAAAAAAAAATTAGCCCAGCATGGTGTCATGCACCTGTAGACCCAGCTGCATGGGTGACTGAGGCAGGAGGATCGCCTGAACCCAGAAGGTCAAGGCTGAGATGAGTTGTGATTGTGCCACTGCACTCCAGTCTGGGAGACAATGTAAGATCCCAACTAAAAAAATAATGCAATAAAGACTGAGATTACTATAAAAAAAGAAGACTGTTGTAGCCTAGAAGAAGAATTTATCATTCATGGTAAGCTTAATTTTTATTTTTTTTGCTTTCCTGCTAGAAACAATAGGAGGATCCAAAGCAAGATGAAACTGCATTGGGAAAATAAAGGTCTACGGGTTTTTTTGCACATCTAATTTATAATGTGTAAACTTTGACCCTGTTACTGGCATCATTAGACATAGTTTCCAAATGAGGAATCTGACACTAACAAATGTTCAAAATAGTAACGACTCTCAAAACTAAGCATTTTAAGGTGCCATTTTCTAGTATACTGGCAGGTTCTGTCCAGGACACTTGAACAGAGAAAGTGACACTTATGCCACTTGAGGGCCATGTCTCCATACAGATGAAAACACATCCAACAGACTACAGGTTGAGGATGTAAGAAAACAAAACCAATCCCTAAGGAAACTAGTATATAGATGTCCCGGTTTTTTGAAACTTCACATACTGAAGTCCATGGTTTGCATAAGCCCATATGCATGGCAATTCAAGAGTTCTTAATTATGACCCAGATAATATGACTAGAGTGTCATAGAGAGTCTTTGAGAAAAGCTGTCATAACAACATGTGATTATATTACCCAAGCAGGCTAAGTTCTTTGCCCTAGGCAAGAGTCCTCAGTGACAGAAGCCCATACAGGTCCGAGCATCATGCTTCCCACAATAGCACCCCTAGAATCCTCACTCTTCTCTCACTTTGAAATACTGCAGTCAAGGTCAAGGGAGTAGAGGTTACCTGACTAAAAGAGAATACATAGCTCAGGGCCCATCATGATTAGTTAGGAAATAAAATAAGATTTCTTGAGGCACCTTTGTATTACAGAACTCCAAATCACTTCTTGCGATGAACATATGGTAATACGAGTTGAATATCATGAAATTAATGTTCATTTTGAACACTCACTGGAATTCTAATTTTTTAAAGCCTCTCTTAAGATGTTTTCCGCCCTGACAGCCACATTCTCAAATGTTCCAATGTCACCTAAAAAGACTGTGTTTCATAAATTCCACATTGATAATAAGAGTAACAACACAATTTTAGGATTTTTTTTCCATTTGATAATTGTCCTATTGCTTTTGAAAATAATGGCTCCCAATTATTCCAGTGGAGATGCATCCATTTTATTACATTATCTAAATGTGTGTCAATTTTACAAAGCTTTATGCAACTCCTGGTAAGAACATAAAATGTTCCTATTTCTCTCAATTATGTTTTTTATATTAATTTGCGCATACAATAATGTTTTCACTTATTCTCTTATTCCTTACAAAGTAAACATCAATGTGCTGCTGTTAAGCATGGCATTTTTATATTTATATTTACAATGGCTATTTTTTCATATTCTATCAAGGGTTTGGGTAGCTGATTAAAACAAGTAATAGTTGATCACTTAATTATCCACTTTGTGTCATTTCCTGTGCTTATTATTTTTATTTTGCAGAAAAGTGAAATAGGCTCAGAAAAGTTAAATAACTTGCCTATGATAGCACAGTGGTAAGTGGTAGACTAGCCAGGTTTGTGTTAACCACTGCACCTCACTGCCATTCCAGGAAAAGTCTGGTTCTCTTCATTTGTCCATCAAGTTGATGCCCTCTCTCCTGCCCATCTTTATCCTCTTTCACCTGACTCACCTGTTTTCCAAGAGCACAGGCAATGAAGCCAGTGATTCTAGATTGAAACCCCATACCCTCTACAAATATTAGCTGTGCAATAGTGGGTGCACTAGTCCCAGTCATTAACAGTAGTTTTAGTTGTACATAATTCCCTAAACATTAGGGGATTCACCCAGTAAAAATGTATTTCTTGCTGCCAAGAAAGATGGAAAGGGAAAGGGGAGGGAAACTTTCCACCACACAGTGACTCGGGGATCCAGGTTGTTCCCACTTTCTGGTTGCAAGGGTATCCTCTTACCACCCAGCTGGCAAATTAGGGGAAAAGAGGGCATGTGGATTGAAAGTATTTTGACATGTAACCAATGACCAGAACTAGACACTTTTCATAACCCAACATGTCTAAGCTAACTACAAGGGAGACTGGGAAAATGTAAATGAGCACGTGAATATCAATGAATATTAGTAGTTTTGCTACACCGGGATAGATTCTCTTATTTATTTATTTGTTCTTATTTTTTCTAGGTCTGTTTCCATGTCTACAAAGTAAAAATAAAACACTTAGCACTATGCCTGGCACATAATATGCATTTACTCCATGTTTTAAAATTTAATATTATATTATGTAAATATGCATATAGGCCCTTCACAGAGATGGAAGACTACATTCTTTGGAGCAATGAGAAGAAAATTGAGAGAAGAAAGTGGATTTGCCCAATCAAACCTCAAGAAAGATCCAGAGACATCATATTTTAGAATTCTTCACACAAGATTCTCCTTACAACATTATATGCTAAGGGAAAATTCAGAATTTCAGCAGGAGAACAAGTAAGTCCTCTGAAGGAAGAAAGAAGGGCAAAAACTGTGGTGTGTGTGTGTGTGTGTGTGTGTCTTATGAGACAGAGAAGATATTTGTTTTGTTGTTGATAATATTTTCTTCTCGAAATTAGAAGGCTAAGAGATAATAAGTAAGTAGAGGAAAACCCACTACTAATGATGATGTCTCTGAAAATACTAATTAGAATTGTTTTTGTTTTCAATTCTCTGAATTCTCTTTCACTTCAGGAATCAGTTGTTCATTTAATGAACTAAGGAGATACCGCCCCAGCTTCCCAAATCTCTTTTCTGAGCTGTATCTCTCAGTTACATATTTTATGATGTTACAGTACCTTAGTATAATTTCTTTATTATAATTTTCGTATCTCAATTTCTTTTTTCTTCTCCACATTTCCTAAATTTCTGAACATATTTTTAGGTTTTCCAGCTCTGTAAATGATCTTTCTGATGACAAGTATGATATAGGTTGTTTTTGATAGAGGTGTAGGAATGGTGTTCTGTGTCTGAAAAATGTAGTGCATATTCCCAAAGCGTGTGCTTTAAAAGGACAAGAGTGATACAAAGTTCAGTAAAAAAATTAGCCCACATTTCAATAGCTTTCTTTTTACCTTATTGCTATTAGACTTTTTCATTTGTTTCCTGATTGTTTTGCTTTTAAGAATGATGTCAGCTGGACTTAGTGCCTCACACCTGCAACCCCAGCACTTTGGGAGGCAGAGGCGAGAGGATTACCTGAGCTCAGGGGTTCAAGACGAGCCTGAGCAACATGGTGAGACCTTGTCTCTACAATAAAATAAACAAACAAAAAAATTAGCTGGGCATGATGGCACATGTCTGTGGTTCCAGCTACTTGGATGGCTGAGGCGGAAGGGTCATCTGAGCC
The DNA here is from genome assembly GCF_000164805.1 of Carlito syrichta. Taxonomy (NCBI): domain Eukaryota; kingdom Metazoa; phylum Chordata; class Mammalia; order Primates; family Tarsiidae; genus Carlito; species Carlito syrichta. The sequence continues at coordinate 309,054 of NW_007246661.1, read as the reverse complement.
CAGCAGGTCAAGGCTGTGGTGGCCCGAATGTACCACTGCACTCCAGCCTGGGTGACAGAGTGAGACTCCCACTCAAAAAAAATAAAGAAAATTATGACTTTTTCCTCCGTTCTAAGCCATGATTTTTTTCTACATTGTAGCATCTCTGAAATCCAGATATATCTCATAATGGAAAATGTTTTATGTCTTTGTGTCTGGAGAAGTTGTCCTGATATGATGTTCATTGCTTGGACCTGCACGAACTTGCTTGCTATTCCCTGTGGCCTGACCAAACAAGTGGAGTCTTTCGACACTCAAGCATTCTGTTTGTTGTCCTCAACCTGTCCTCAACACCTGGATAAAAAAAAAGACATACACAGTTTCCAGTGAGTAACACTGGCTATCTCTAGGTTGTATTTTCATTTTCTTTGCATTTCCTGCATTTTCTAAATTTTATACAACTCACAAGTAGTATTTTTGCATGTAGGGAATAATATACATTGATGAAGACTGAGTGGAGGATTCTGGGTTGATGATAGCCTAAACTTTGCCTCCCGACTACTCTATGGCTCTTGATCAGTTTCTCTAGGCTAAAGAAAAATGGCAATGAATCTGAGACACAACTTCTTCCTGTAGCTCCAAGGGAAGAAGACACAGATGCAGCAGCAGAAGAGAAGGCAGCCCCTCACTGGAGCTTGGGGTGAAGACTTATTAGTGTGTAGAGGCCATAGGTCATTAGGACCTACTGAACTCACTGTGAAGTATAGGGTCTGCTTGCTTTCCAAGAATTCTGGGAACAGCAGCAAAAATATTCTTTAATACACACAGTATATAATCAACAGTTTTCTAGATTGGGCTGTAATAATTCCAGTAATAGGCTGTTTGCAAGAGACTTGCATAAACTAAGGATACAAAAATTATACAGGTAAAGTAATGGAAAAAGACCTACAGGTAAATATAATATGCTGTGATCAAGTAGATTTATCAGCATGGTTAACCAGAGAAATGCAAAGATTGTTTAAACCCAGAAAAGCAATCAATGACATTTACTAAAATAATACTATAAAAGAGAAAAATCATGTACTATCTCAATAATTGCAGAATAAAATATTTGATAGAGTTTGAAACCTATTTATTATTTTAAAAATAATTCTTCAAAAGATAATAGAGAAGGAAACTTCCTTAACCTGATGAAAGATACTTACAGTATACATCATGCTTAAGGGTGGCGTTCCTTTGAAAGCTCAGGAATAAGTCAAAGATACTCTATCACAGAAATTGCTTACCCCATGGTAAACACAAAAGTCAAGAAGAAGAAATAAGAGCTTCAGTTCTGGCTGTGATAGAGTAGTTGGAACCCTAAGTAAACAACTATAAGAGCTGGGTCAAAAATATTATAGCAATTCTTTGTGGGGATAATTCTTGAGAGAAGGAAAGAACACATACAAATAAATGGAAACTAGAAGGCACCAGGATGACATCTTTATAATACTGAAATTAAAACAAACAACAACAAAAAACCTGTCAACCTAAATTTCAAAATCTTTCAAAACTGAAGCCAAAATAAAGATGTTTTTAGAACTACAAACAACAAACTCCAAGAATCTGCTGCCAGGAAGTCTGCACATGAGAAATAAAGGAAAATTTTCAGGGTGAAGAAAAACGTTATCAGACAGAAGCATGGGACCGTAAAAAAGAATGAACTGCACTTGAAAAAATAAATACATAAGCCAATAGAAGTAGATGTGAATTGCTTAAAACAACAGCAATAACAATATCTTATGGGATTTAGAACATATATAAAAGTAGGAACATAACAAAAATTGCACAGAAGATGGAAGGAATAATAGAAGTTAAACTTTCTAGGCTTCTTTCATTGCTTAGGAAGTTGTAACATATTAAACTCATGTAGACAGTAGTGAATCAAAGATAGTACTATAATTTCAAATGCAACTAATAAACTAATAATAACAGATGATTAACTGAAGAGCTAATAGAGGAGAAATGAAATAACAAAAAATACTTGTTAAATCTGAAAGCAAGTCAGAAAGGAAGAATAAAGAATACAGATAAGAAAATAGAAAGCAAATATCAAGGTAGTAGACATAAATCCAATTATAACAGTAATTAGATTAAATGAAAATAGCACAGAAAATACAAGATGAGCCTGGCGTGTCTTCTGATGCCAGAAAGTAAAAACAGAAAATGGAGACATGAGAAAGTCATAGTGGCCAGAGCTGATACAATTTGAGCAATACATTAAAATAACCCATATTTTATCTTTACCTTAAAGCATTCATCTTGGCTATCCATGGTCTCTTGTCTAATTTCCATTTTAAGGAGACTGTGATGTCAACAGCTTGATGACAATGGTTTTCCAGTTTGGGGCAAGATGTTGTTCACATACGTAACCCATTCAGTGTACAATGTAAGGGTTTTTAATGTACTTGTAGAGTTGTGAAACCCTCACCACAATGAGTTTTAGAACCTTTTTACCACCTCTCCCACAAAACCTCTATACCTATTCGTAGTTACTTCCCCACTTACCTCTAAGTTTCTTGGCCTTAGATAAGCATTAATATAATTTCTGTCTGTGTAGACCTGCCTATTATGGACATTTCATCTGAATGGAATCATACAAAAAAGGAGTTATATAATTTGTGGTATTTTTGTCTGTATTTTCACTTGACATAATATCTTCAAGGTTTATCCATGTTATAGCTTATGTCAGTACTCCATTCCTTTTTATGCTTAAATACGATTCCATTCAGTAAGGAATATGTCAAAAATATACCACATTTTGTTCATCCATTCATCAGTCGATAGACATGCGATTAGATTGTTTTTACCTTTTGGCTATGACGAACAATGCTGCTATGACGTTTATGTGCATGTGTTTGTGTGGATACAACATCATCACAGGGCATAGGAGGACTAAGAGGTCAACCAGAGGGATTCCTTTATTTCAGACTAGTTCTTCCCTATTACATGGAAGCAACTCGATTTTTCCTTGATAGTCAGGGTCAATAATTCCAGCCATTATAGTAAACCTTTTTTCTTTTTGGCTATTTATTCTATTTAGTCATTTCAAGTCCCAAATGACTACATGGCAGTCTCAACTTCTGCGTTAATGGAACCATTGCTGTGATTCCCATTGGAAGTTTTTCTTCCTCAGGATCTAAAACTTTTAGGTGAACAGAGCCCAAAGTCATGGAGAAAGGAAGGAAATATTTTGCTAGTGAATCACTAGGGGTCATAGAAAGAGGAATCACTCCTATTTTCACCACCTGATTCTTAGATTTGTGCGTCTGAAATGAGAAACAGCACAATACAGTAGATTCTGTGTACTAGAAGACCTACAAGATGCTGCAATCCAGCTGGTACCATAACTGAATCTTTTTTTTTTTGAGTTGGAGTCTCACTCCATTGTCCAGGCTGCATCGACCTGCTGGGTTCAGGTGATCCTTCCACCTCAGCCTTTCAAGTAGCCAGAACTACAGGCGTGCGCTACCATGTCCAGTTAATTTTTTTATTTATTGTAAAGAGAAGGTCTCGCCAAGTTGCCCAGGCTGTTCTTGAACGGGGCTCAGGCAATTCTCTCACCTTGGCCACCCAAAGTACTGAGATTACAGGCTTGATCCGCTGCGCCCGGCCCATAACTGAATCTTTAAAGGCCATTCTCCTCTCTATCAGATCAGAGGCTTCAGGACAATGTTAATGTGATATGTTAAGACCAGTGAATTCCATGAGCAGGAACCCATTGCCATATTGAAATGAGCTCTTTGGTCAAAAGCAATGTTGCCAGGATGGTGACTTTGGTAGAAGTGTGGTGAGAAGGGATAGTAGAGTAAGTTTGTATTCTAGTGAGAACAAAAGACTGCCCCTTCCATGATAAAAGTGGTTCAATATAATTAACCTGCCAACAAGATTCCCTCCCACCCCTCAAGGAATGATGCCATAGTAGGTGTTCATCACTGGCGTCAGATGCTGGCAAGTGGGGCATTCAGTAGGGGCTGAGCGAAGTTGGCCTTGGTGAGGTAAGTCCATGCTGCACAATCTATGCACTACTTCCATCTCTGCTGCTATGGCCACTTTGTTCATGAGACTTTGGTGCAAGTTAAGGTTGGATGGGAAAAGAGACTAATGTTTACAAAATAAGTCCTCTTTTTCACCTTTTTATTACAATTATTTTCTGCCGATTTGCTCTTTGGTGAGTCTTCATGAGAGAAATGAATATCTTCAAATTCTGACTCCTTTGGGTGAGGTCAGTCCACATACTTCTTCCCTGGACTTCCTTTTCACCCATGTTTTAATCCTTCTTCCTCTAAGTCCTGAATCTCCAAGCCAAACCATTAACCACTGCCCATTAAATGATGTACATTTGTACTTTCAGCCATTTCCCTTTCCAGATAACAACCAAGTTCATGGTTCAAAGTTCTTCCATCTGGGAAGATTTATCTTCATCACTGTCCTTCAGGGACTCCTGGACAGGCCTATAGTGTTGAAGCCGTCTACTTTCAGGTTGTGTCAACAAATAACGGGGAACCATTTGTAATTCAGATCTGAGGATTTTCTTCTACCATCAACTAGCCAAAGAAAATTCTTATGAAGGACATAGATGTGAGTTGGAAGCAATGTTACAGCTGTAAGAGCTCTGGGCAATGGGGATGCCTGGTCATGGCTTTCAGGCCCTTCTCAAACTCCATAGTATTTATGCCACTTCTATTTGATGATGAAGGATTGCTGTGCCTGCATAACTTCATGACTTAGTGGGTCAGATGACACTCATTCAGGATGGGCAGTTCAGGTTATATGGTAAGTTGGTCCATGGTCAAGCCTTCAGGCCAGTAGCAACCCAAAAGCTGTTTCTCAGAAGGTTATCAATTTGCAGAGACTGGCATAGCTTTGATCCAAAATTATAAATATCTGCACTGTAGGTCTTCTTTTGGTCTTTTGGGACCTGCCAAAGTCTTCAAACACCACTCTTTCTGCCGCAGACCCTTCAAGTACCACCTGGCCTGGTGGGTTATTTGGCCCAAGTGAGAGAGAAATTTCATAGCAACAGTACATGTTACAAAGCTTCATCTTATTCTGGATCAGGCTACAAATAAAAATATCTCTGGATGTAAATGTATCAGAGTAGCATATTCAAATGAGGTGTATATTACTTTTAAGATTCAAAAGGCCCACTAGGGTCCATGTAGGAGTAGAAGAATCCAAATGCACCAACTTATTCCTTACCTTAAAAAGATAATTCACCCTGGTCTAGATGAGGATTAGCAACATTTTTCTATTAAGAAAGAGGCAGTATATACATGATGGAATATTACGCAGTCACAAAGAAGGGTAAGCATATGGATTTTGCAACAACTTGGGTGGATTTAGAGTCTATCATATTCTGTAATCTATCACAGAAACAAAGAACTGAGTGCCACATGTTCCCACTCATAAGTGGACCCTGGACATTTACCATAATACTATAAGAAAGGGATTGGCTGTAGGAGGAGAAAGGGATTGGCTGCCGGGGTGGGGTGGGGGAATACAACATCAATAAGGGTAACTGATCTCAATCCAGGCAAAGTGGGAACCAAAGAGAGGCCTAAATTTTACCTGTACAATGTTTACTTGTATACCTAATCCTGAATTATACCACATACCTTTAAAATAAAAATTTTTAAAACCCAAAAGAACCAGATAACAAATAATTTAGACTTTATTTGCCACTTACAGTTTCTGTTAAATAGTCTTTTCACTTTCTGAAATATAATCCCTTAAATATGTAAACATTATTTTTAGCTCACAAGTTATATAATAACAGGGCACTGACCAGATCTGTCCTATAGTCATAGTATATGACTACTGCCCTAGAGCACCAGAACCCTAATAATTTTTCTGAGGTGGTAGACTTTGGATTCTGGTGAGATTTGTTTTATACCTTCAGGCAAACAAGGGTCTTACCTAAGCATCTAGAATACTTGGTACTTTCTGCTCACCAGATATAATCCATGAAGTACAACTGCCACTTTGTAGACCAATGTGATCTTCTATGGAAGGGAAAAATGCTTAAGGCCTCTATAGATCAGGTTATGACAAGACTGGAAAGTTGAGCATATTTTTAATAGCAATTGCAATGGGATTCATCACCGAGAAGGTTTGTGATAAGCTACAGTCATTCTCCAATATCCATATGTATTCTACATAAACCAGATAATGAGTTTAATGGTGATGTGGTGAGAATAACAACCCCTGCATCCTTCAAGTCCACAAAGATGGCAGTAATCTCTGCAACTTCTCTAGGAATGTTGTATGGCTTTCAATTCACTTGAAGATGAGTAGATCTAATGGCTTTCACTTTCCTATCATAAAAGCCTTCTCTCCTAGAGTCATGGGAAAAATGTGGAGATTTATCCAATTGCTGAGCATGTCAATTCTAACTATATTTCCCAGAATCCTTAATAACAATAGGATGTTCTCTCCGGGCCCCTGTGAAACAAATCTGACCAAACTCTATTGATCACTTGACTTTTAGAATTTTCTACTCTGTCTGCTGGACCATGGTGATATGAGAATCTCTAGAAATTGGTATTAGTTCAGAGCCATTGTTTAGTAATCTTTGAATAGTCTGGTTATTTTGCCTTCCCCAATGCATAATCACCCTGATAAATAGCCACACATTCATCTGGAGAAAGAGAAACATTTATAGCATAAATTTGGGGGTATGTAGCAGGGTCCCTCTTCAAGGGAACTTGTTCTCCCCTTTTAAGGGACTCTGGACCTGTCAACTGGCTCAACTCTTATAACTGAGGGATCATGAGTTTCTTTGTTAGTTCAAGTCAGGTTTCCAATAAATACTTTGAAATTCTTACATAAATCAAGTAAGGTTTTAATAAGCCAGTGATCACAGGTCTAATGAATCATAAATAATTATGCAATGCTGACAGTATCTGTGGGTAAAGTCTCTGTGATTATTGTCATGCTTCTGCTATGCATTACAGTAACCAGCCTTGTTACGGTGACGAAATGCTGCACCTTGGCCTCTGTCATTCCAGGATCCCAACATTTCCATTGAATTCAGGAAGAAAGTATTTATTTTGCCCTACAGACATCATAGGCAAAGTTAACACGTATGTGACAGACTGAGAGATATCCAAAAACCAACATAAAATAAACAACTTATTTATGCAAAAAAAGACTTCTACAAATCAACAAGACCAGAGAAGACCCTCAAATAGAAACATATAAAAGATATTGATATGCTAAGGAAAAAAACTTAGTAGCTAAAAATGAAGAAAATTTCATCTTTGCTAATCATCAGAGAAATGTAATTTAAAATAATTTGAGACCGCTTTATACCCATGAGATTAGAAATTTTAGAATGTTATATGGTGCCAAGTATTAGCAAGGGTGTGGGACAATGAGGATTCTGATGGACTGCTGGTAGAAATTCAAACATCATCAGTCATTCAAAAAATCATCCAGATGCATCCTATATCTCAGCATTCCTATCCAGAGAAACTATCCTACAAGCCCACAAGAGGACAAGTAGAAACATTTCCAAAATAGCATTGCTAGTGGAGGTAGAGTGTTGGAGACAACCTGGACATCCAACATTGGGAAAATACATAATTATTTGAAGAGAATAATATAATTGTGAAAGCACAATATGCAATCGGATACAGCAAGTCTTCCTGATTTTGTTTTTTGTTTGTTTTTTTGCCAAAATAAACCTTTCTCTGAACTTTTTATCCTATATTCCTACTATCCTCTTGGTTGAAGTGAGCTTTATTTTTCGAGAGACGTCTATAACAGCCTAAAAAATGATTTCCATATTCTACATTTGAAACATATTTAACATGGCAACAGAAATAACCTTAAAACATATGTGCTGCCAAATAAGAATATGATGTAGTTTCTCATTGATTCAAGTTTTGAATTACATTCTTAAATAAGACTTGACAGTTGTCTTCACTTATTCAATCATGTGTTATTCCAATAACAATGCATTGCTCGTCTACCATGTATTTAGTCATTGTTCTAGACACTAGAGCATTCCAGTGTTTCAGATAATAATTATGTAGCCAAATACATGTAAACTACAATGTTAGGGAGTCATACGTGCTTTGGAAGAATAGAGTATCTGGGGCACCCCTTTGGGTCCCCTTCCACTGTGGGAGCTTTTCTGTTCTCTCAATAAATCCTGGTTAAGAAAGAAAGAAAGAAAGAAAGAAAGAAAGAAAGAAAGAAAGAAAGAAAGAAAGAAAGAAAGAAAGAAAGAAAGAAAGAAAGAAAGAAGGAAGGAAGGAAGGAAGGAAGGAAGGAAGGAAGGAAGGAAGGAAGGAAGGGAAGGAAGGAAAGAAAGAAAAAGAAAGAAAGATAAAGAAGGAAAGAAAGAAAGAAAGAAAGAAAGAAAGAAGGAAGGAAGGAAGGAAGAAAGGGAAGGAAGGAAAGAAAGAAAAAGAAAGAAAGATAAAGAAGGAAAGAAAGAAAGAAAGAAAGAAAGAAAGAAAGAAAGAAAGAAAGAAAGAAAGAAAGAAAGAGAAAGAAAAGAGTATTTGGCCAGAGAGAATTGGGAGGGTGGGCAGGGCATATATTATTTGCAAACATCTTTACTTTTCTAGCTATTTTTATTCTCAGTTAATTTATTAATATTAAGGAAGAAAACAGAGAAGGCAAGGAGTAAAATAATACTTCATAAATCATTCTTATTATTCTCCTAAATACTATTCAGGCAAACTCTTAAAATAAAAAGCTGAAAAGGGAAAGTACAGAAAACAAAAACAAACTCCTAGAGCTTTAATAATATAATAGAAGAACTATCAAACCCAACACAATATTGGAATATAATTTCTAAGAAAATATTAGCAAGAAGACAGAGAGGAAAGCATAGGATAAAAATAAGAAAATAGAGATTCAGTTCAGCAAAGGTAACATATAAATAAAAGCTTCCAGAGGAGAAAAAACACAAGAGAATAATAGTCAAATAATTAAATAATAATAGCAACAACAAGTTACTAAAAATGCAGGGTATTTTTTTTTAGATTAAATGAGCCCACCAAGTGCTCAACACAATGGTTAGAAAAGACTTTACAGTAAGTCACATCAGTACAAAACTTTAAAACATTGGAGACAAATATAAACTTCTAGAAGCATCCGGAGTAAGATGGGGTGAACATATTTTACATTGTTTGTAAATACAGTGAATGGTTTTTCACTTCTGGAAGATAATTTGGGGTTGATTAAGTAACAGGATCATAGAAAACTCAGCAAAAGAAAGAAATGCAACTGCTAGAGAGAAAATGTTTAAATTATCTGAAATAAATTATAACATAAGGGAGTGAGAAGCCAGTTGGAACCTGGCATCACTTTCCTCGTTTTTATTTCACTTTCTACTTCCTCCCACTAGCAGAGAGTCTGTTTTGAAGGTAGATGGCAGAAGGTAACTGCTGACATAACCCTGATTTTTTTTTTGCCCTTCTTTCATTTTCTCTGGATTCTGAGAATAAGAAAACTCTCACTATAGATTTTCTTCTGTATCCTCCTCATTTCTCTGGCCTTATTATTACTCTTCCAATGACATCTCTTCTCTGATAAGGTGAGAGAAGCCTTTTCCAATTATTTTTCTTCTATTTTCACCTCTGATGGTTTCATGAAAATCATAAACTGTCTCAAGTTCTCATCGGTTAAATGGACATGATGAGCTCCCTGTTTCCTGATGGTTGAAAGCAGTCTTGGCTATGAAAAGCTCAGAACACTGCCTGGAAGATGATAGGTGCACAGTCAGTGGTGGTTGTTGCTGGAAGCAGGAATAGTGGTAGTAGTTGTAGTACTAAGCACTGGTCTCTGTTTAACTTGCTCTGTGCCCCGCTGTCAACGCTGAGTCATGTCACTGTGCATACAAAATGCAATTGATGGACATGATATACCTCGGACAGTATATGCACTCAGTAAATATTTGTTAAATGAATAAATCAATATATATTGAAATGAGTGCTTGGTGCTAGAGGCTTTTTTCAATAAAATGGACTGGCTGTTTACAGTGGAGTATCTTTCTGGTTAAATTTCTCCCCAGCGGATTCTATTTTTATTTTAATTGAAGCATAGTTATAAAAGCTAATTGACTCTTTGCATTTGCAGAAAACAGTTCCCACCTCCCATCAACCCCAAACCCCAAGTGAAAAATCAATGTTTACAGGTTTCCGCCTATACCCATGGCTTAAAAGTAGTAAAACCCAAGATTAATGTATACAGCTTGTCAGATATGTACTTCGACTTTTTTTAAAAAAATGAATCCAACTCAGGCAAGTCAGTAATTAATGCCATAAAATTCAGCTCAAGAGAAACTGAACTGGAAAATGAAAACGACATAATAAGAGAGTTCTATAGAAAGAGTGGCTATCCAAGCTTGCTATTTTTAAAAAGGAATTCAAGCCACTTTGTCACTGAAATGAAAGCAAAGATATAGGCACTTTGGATTATATATAAATATAAAACTGCTTCCTCATGCCTATAGAATTATGTTCAGTATGGATGTATTAGGTGCGTATAATGCTTTACAAAAATGCTAAGAGTTATTTTGAGGGCAGTACATCAAAGTGGGACAAAGAAAGTGAAGAAAAAAATGCTAATGTCTATAAGCACAGTATACTTAAACATTTAAGTGATTAAAATATCAGACACATTTTATTACAGTTATCTAAGAACATAGTTATCAGAAAAATGAGTTAGTATGGGAGGTGGAAGAAATCTTGTACTAATTTCCAATTTGTTATTTGTTAAAATGTCACAAAGGCTTACCTGTTTTTTTCTTCATTGTACTGAAAGAACTCGCAAAGGTAGAAATGGATTACTGCTAATTTAAAATTAGATAATTCAACAGACATATTCATTTATCAAAAAATCATCCTTCATCTATAAATGTGATGTCAGAAATTTTACATGTGGGAGACAGAAACTTTAACCTATAAAAGAGGATTACTTAATTTTGTTTTAATTTTTGCGACGGAATTCTCACTCCATTGCCCAGGCTGGAGTGCAGTGGCACGATCATAGCTCACCACAGCTTCAACCTCTTGGACTAAGGCAATCCTTTCATCTCAGCTTCCCAAGTAGCTGGGAAAACTGGCACACACCTCCTCACCTGACTAATCTTTAGTTTTTTGTTTTGTTTTGTTTTTGTAAAAATAAGGTCTCCCTCTGTTGCCAAGGCTGGTCTTGAGCAACTTGCCTCAAGCGATCCTCCCACCTTGGCCTCCTAAAGTGCTGGGATTACAGGGCTGAACCACCATGGTCAGCCAAGGGTTACCTCAGAAGCAATGAAAACTTATTGATAAGCAAATATAATAAGAGCATGAGTCGATTTGGTTCACATACTAACATTTTAAAAAATCGATGTTAACTTACGCTTTAATAGTACCCTGATGTCAGGCACCTGACTGTGTGTGATGGCATACAGGTGCTGTGGAATTTCTATATGTATTGCTCAAATATCTTCCAACAACAAATGAGACTCTTAAAAAATTGAGAATCAGATCTAGAAGCAAATATTTTCATATGTGAAAGCCCAACTGACTGTAGTTGAATTGATACTTATTTCACATAATATTTCCCAGATAGTGTTCACTAAAACAGTATTGGTCCTCACCCAGGTTTTCCTAGTTCCATATTAAATGTTTATAAGTAATATTTGTAAGTTTTTCTAAAAAATAAGAATGAGTACAACCATGGCTTTATGAATATATTTGATTCTCTAATCTTTCCAGTGAAGATTGCATTAGTGCTTCAGACCATTCCCATGGGTTTCAGTCCATACAATTCAAAAGCTTTTCTTATCGCTATATGATCATGTCTGCATTTGAAAAAGCCAATATTCACATCTTTCTTGAATATAATTCTCTTTTTCTCAGTTCCTAAACTACCAGAAACAGACTTCTTGCATTACTCCCACTACCACCCAGTTTTCAACTGCCAGACCCAGTGGTCATTGTTTCAGTTGCAAGACCCAAGGTGGTCTTCCTCTTCTGTGATCTTCCAGGAATGAAGGCCAGCACAGGTATCTCTGCACTCTTGGAGAACTTACAACCTGCCCTACTTTATCTACAGATTGATGACTTGTATCTTTACTGTTCTTTGTATATATGAGAACAAGTTCTTTTTATGTAAAATTCTTTCTCACTTAATCAGATATAAGTTACCAAAATGGACACATTTAGACTTTAGCTTCTAGTGTGTCATATTTATTAACAATACCAGCAATAACAACTAATGCAAAAACTGCTATTAGTGTTCCAATTTGATAAATATACAGTGAATTTATCCTGCGTAAAAAAAAAAAAAAACCCTTTTACATGTTGAAAGGTTGTTTCTGGTTGTCAGTAAAGGGGCAGGAAATAGCTAGAACTCAAGGAAGGAGATAGAAAGTGGATGGAGAGTTTTGTTTGGTTTGAGAGTTTTGAGTGAACATTTATTCTGACAGGACTCTAAATATGCTACCTTAAACTATGGCACCTTGGCTTACTGAGTGTTTTAAACTAAAGAAAATTGAAAAAAAAAAAAAAACCAAAACACAGAAACAGGACTGTCTCTCTGAGCTTCTTCCACTCCCTCTCTCCTAAAGACCCTCATATGACAGATGTTCAGCCTTAATCCCAGAAGAAAGAAGTGTCACACAGAAACAGAAAAGAATATGAGCAAGCAGGTCTTGTCTTCCAATCATATTCTGTACAACTTCCCGTAAAAATACAATTTTCCCTGAGTCTTTGAGTCTTCAATTATGACACCTATCATGTCATGTAATATTTTAATTAAATAGATATGTGTGTCTTTATTTTGTAAAAGCATACAAGTCTACCCTTTGTTATCTGCCTCTGTTATAGCGGTTTCAGCCATGAACCTTGTGATGGGTGAAGAAAACATAATGCATTTTCTTCTCTACAATTTACTTATCAAGCATTTATTTAAACTCTCTCATGAACCAGGCACTGTGGAAGATTTAGAGGTGAACTATCCGAACACTTGTCTCACTTTATCCTGGGTGATCACTTTCTCTTGGGTGAGACAGCAAGAAATCAATATCAATAGCCTAGTAGAATAAGAGCTATAATATAGGTTTGCATGAAGTATGATGGAAACAGAAAAGAAAACTAAGTTTGACCAAAAGAGGCAAGGCCTCAAAAAAGGAATCCTGGAGGTAACTTTTTAACTGGACCCAAGGAAAGAGTAGAAACTGACTAGTTGCTCAGGGGGAAGATAATTTAATCAAAATAAAGAATATACACCAAAGAAGAGAGGCAATAGGACATAGAGTGTAGTCAAGGAATTACATGTATTTCTGTATGACTGGAGAGTCGTGTGCCCAAGGAGAGTGGGAGGAAACAAGTAGGAGGATGACACAGGTCAAATAATTGTATGTTGTGCCATTTATACTGGACACCATAAAAGATAGGAGCCATTGAAGGATTATTATTAAATAGGGCAATGATGTGATGATATTTTCATCAAAGAAAGATCACCTTGACAGGTGTGCGGAGGATAGACTCAAGGCAAAAAGTAGAAAGTCAGGGGAGGGTAATTTAATAATTCAGAAGAGAAACGATGAGGGACTGAACAGGCAAAAGGACCAGAGGAGACAAAGAGGAGGGAGCCAATTTAAAGAACAGGGGCGGATATGAAATGGACAGCACTCAGTGACTTTGCTGTGGGAGTCGAAAGAGAGCAGCCTAGACTGACCTTTAGAATCATGGCTGGAGTGAGAGAGTGGATAATAGTGCAATCTATCAACAGAGAAAGTCAGGAAGAGGAGTGTGATGGCAGGAAACTATGAGTTCTATGTGGGACATATTAGATGTGTATAGCCAAAGTTGGGGCGGTCATTTTGCAGTTCATGAGGATATATGTGTCTTGACGAAAGAGAGACTTGGGCTGGAGTCATCAGTATGTGTAAGGCAGCTGAAGTCAACTATATAAATGAGATTTCTCAGGAAGAATAGAAAAAAATATGGAGAAGAGAAATGACAGCATAATACCCTATAAGATAACAATGAAAGAAAAGGAGACTAAGGTAATGGGTGAGCTAAGCTGGAATAACATCATGGAAACCAAAGGAAAAAATGATTAGAATAGGAAGGAGTGATCAGTTGTATTAAATTATCAAAATCTGCAAAGAATTAGAAAGATCTAAGAGGAAAATATTGCCCACTGACTCTGGCAATTGGGAAGCCACTGATGACTTCAGTAGAGCCACGTAAGAACAGTGGTGAAGACAAGCAAAACTTCAGTGAGAAGAGGAAGAATTGCAAACAGTGAACTTGGACCACCCATCCAGGAGGCTTGACCAAGAAGAAAGTATGAGTAAGGTTCTATAGTTGGCAGTTTCTCAAATAACTTCCAATGAGTCACACATCCTGATATTCATGCCCTTTCCTTTGATGTGAGGTGGATTGCCTAACAACTTGCTTCCAATACATTGACTACAGTAAAATGGATGGCAGTCAACTCTTGGGTTACTGCATCTTCTGTCTTGCTTGTTCTCTCTGGACTCTCTCCCTTACTTACTCTGGGGATTACTGTAACTTCTATCTTGCTGGTTCTCTCTGGACTTTCTCCTTTACTTACTCTGTGGGAAGCCATCTTCCACCATGGGAACTAATCTATAAAGATCCCTGTGTGATGAGTGAGTGAGATCCCAAGTGCAACAGACAGTGAAGACATAAGTCCGCCATCCCACATGAGAAAACTTGAAAGAGATTACTTCCCCAAGCCTCAGATGAGACTGAAGCCCTATCATTCCTACCCAGATAAAGACATTTCTCAGTTCCTTGATTATAGCCTCTGAGGGACCCTAAGCTGTGTCCAGATTCCTGAACCACAGAAATTGTGATGTAATATTTTGTTGCTGCTGTTGTAAGACAATAAGTTCAGGGAAAATTTGTTACACAGCAACCAGCTACTAATACATCTTCTAAGAAACGGTGATGAAAATGGAGTGGCAGCCGGGCTCGGTGTCTCAGCCTGTAATCCCACGCCTTTGGGAGGCTGAGGGGAGTGG
>NW_007246661.1:291310-293954 GCF_000164805.1 Carlito syrichta | reverse complement strand
AAAAAAAAAAAAAAAGAAAGAAAATGGAATGGTTACATGTATTGTTTATAGATAAAAGGGCTCCCAACAAAGAAGCCACTAAGAAGAAATCAATTGAAGAGATTCTCTTTGAAGAGGAAGAGAAACAGATTTTCACTGATTTTGGAAAGAAGAAATAGGTACACAGTAATTATTTTCCAGTAGTCTCTGTATTCTTTAAAATAAGGTTGTCATCTCTTGAAAATGGTTAAGTTGCAAACTATGAGATGTGTGGAAACTAGTAATCCTAGTTACTGAGGAGAATGGTAACGTTGGGTGAGAGAAAAAGAGAAGTATAATTGAGCAGTGATAACAAAATATTGACTGAAAAAATAAGAAAAAATGGAAGAACAAAAGGAACAAAGAATGAAAGGATGGAAGAATAGAAATATGGAATAATGGAAACTAAAAAATAGAAGCAAGTTGGTTAGTTGGTGAAGATTACAGAGTGAATATTGAATATTGGACTTAGCAATTACTATCATGTAAAATACTATATAAGTACAAGAAACTATGGGGGGGAGGGGAAGGGAGGTGGGATTAACAGTAGTCAGTATCTGTCTGGGGACGGGGAGATACCCCTTATCAACAAGAGTGCCTGAACGAAGCATATTTGTATACCTAACCTTAAACTGTACCCCACAATATCAAAATAAAAAATATTGATATAAAAAATACTATATAAGTACAAGAAACAGAGCACAGTCGTGATATCAGATTGATCAAACAGAATGAATACGTGGACAAGTGGAATTCAGAGTCAGGAAAGAATAAATATTTGAATTGTTAGTCCACTCTGTGACCACTGAGGTTTTCCACCATGATAACAGACTTTATAGTAAACATTACTATTGTTAATATAAGTAATATTTTTAATATTGTTTCATTATAATAGTAAAAGTTGCTATTTATAATGTGCCTGTGATTTGCCAGTTGTATATTAGGAATATGAACTTAATTCTCCCATTCTTGTCTTATCTTGGTCCTGGAGACCTATTATCACTAAGTCTTATTATTTTCTTATTTCTCAGAGTTAGCTAATTTTCCCTCCATCAGACAATTAAGTAAGTGTAGGAGACACTGTTGGTCAACCTCTAACATCTATTCTGTGTTTCTTTTATAACTATAGATTATTTGGCATTCCTATTCAGATAAAGACATCTCTCAGTTCCCTGATAATCAGCTGTGCTTCTAGGTTCTGGTCAATGGAACATGAGTAGAAATAATGTGTGCCACTCACTGGACATGCTCTAAAAAAGAATTTGAATCATGTGCACATTCATCTTCTCTCTCCTTTTCCATTGTCTGGAATGTGAATGTGATGGTAGGAACTGGAGCTGGGTCACTCCAAACTATTTGGTACAAATGGAAATCTTTAAGAAAGAAGGAATCTGAGTCCCTGGCTTGTGGCTGCTCAGAAGAGTGTAGGATCAAAGCCTTCCCTCTACAATTGATTTAAATATCAAGTCTCTCTCTCTCTCACACACACACACACACACACACACACACACACACACACACACACACACACACACTATGAAAAGGTTTACTGAAAAACACATTGAGGGCTTTTCCAGAGAGCAAGAAAGGCACCCATACAAGTTCAAAACGACTTGAACAAAAGGTGGAGCACGTGGCTTTGGTTTTCATTCTGAAGACAGCACGGGGCTGAGGTAGAAGCTCCTAAGTTGGCCAGAGCTTGTGTGATTTGAACTTTCAAAAGAAGAATCACAGGGGCTTCGTATTGGGTGGCCAAGGTGGATGGTAAAAGGGAAAGTGGAAGGGGCGGGGCTTGACAGCTGTCAGACTAACATCTAAAATGAGGTCAGTCTCTATTTACATCAACTCCATCAAGCCTCATGGTGGCCCCGAGCCATGTGTCCAGATATTTATATGACAGAAATAAATTCCAAATTTATTTAAGCCATGGCATTTGGGAATTTCATTGTTATAGCAATATAAGCTCTACCCTTCACAATGTAGTGAGTGATGGTGCAGAAATCATGAGAGGTAAAGTCCTCAAAGTTCATGGAAGAGAGATGAAAAATAGGATGATGAGAAGGAGGGAGATAAAGAAGGAGAAAGCTACATACATAGGCGTCATTTCCTCAAAGAAAAAGATAAAAGACATACAAGCAGCCAACAACATGAGAAATTGTTCAATATCACTAATCATCAGAGAAATTAACTTTTTTTTTTGAGTTGGTGTCTCACTCTGTCACCCAGATTGGAATGCAGTGGTCGCTCCTGGCCACTACAGCCTCGACCTGCTGGGCTCTGGTGATCCTTCCGCCTCACCCTTCCAAGTAGCTGGAACTACAGGTGCGTGTTACCACACCCGGCTAATTTTTTGATTTATTGCAGAGATGAGGTCTCGCCAATTGCCCAGGTGGGTCTCGAACCCGTGGACTCAGGCAATCCACTCACCTCAGCCTCCCAAAGCGTTGGATTACAGACTGAGCCACAAAGCCCGGTTCATCAGAGAAATTAAAATGAAAGCCACAATGAGATATCATCTCACACCAGTCAAGATGACTTTTAATAAAAAGTAAAAAATCAACAGATGAACGGGGCTCGGTGGCTCAGCCTGTAATCCCACGCCTTTGGGAGGCTGAGGTGAGTGGAT
>NW_007246661.1:277379-291235 GCF_000164805.1 Carlito syrichta | reverse complement strand
AAAAAAAAAAAAAAAAAAAAAAAAAAATCAACAGATGCTGGTGAGGATGTGGAGAAAAGAGAACACTCCTACGCTGTTGGTGGGAACGCAAGTTAGTTCAATGCATGTGGAGAGCAGTTTGGAGATTTCTCAAAGAACTAAAACTAGAGTTATCCCACTTGATTTGGAATCCCACTACTGGGTGTATGTAAACCCAAAGGGGCACAAACTACTCTACCAAAAAGATACCTGCATGTGCATATTTATCATAGCACTAACACAATAGCAAAAGTATGAAACCAACCCGGTCCCATCAATGGTGAATCGGATAAGGAAAATGTGGTGCATATGTACTGGGGATACTACACAGTCATAAAAAATAACAAAATTATGTTATTTGCAGCAACATGGGCACAGCTAGGGACCATTATCCTGAGCAAATTATTGCAGAAACAGAAAATGGAATACCATAAAGTCTCCTAGTAAGTGGGAGCCAAATACTGTATGCACACAGGCACAAAGATAGGAACAACAGACAGTGGAGACTCGCAAGGGGTGGGGGTAGGAGACTAAGAATTGAAAACTACCCACTGTGTATTATGACCACCACCTGGGTGATGGGCTCAATAAAAGTCCAAGCCTCATCATCACAATATTTCAATGTAACAAATGCTCATATATACCCTTGAATCAAAATAGGAAATAAAAAGTGAAAAATATTAATCAACAGGTCACTATAATAGAATTTAAGGCAAAAAGCATGACTTCAGGATATATCCCTTGTGGAACATAACCATCCCTTTCTAAATACCTTTTAAGCAGATTGATTATCTTGGGTAGCAATATATAAATCAATCTCTACAAGCCATTATGCTTGTAGATGTTTTCTTCTTCATCCTCAACCTCTAAGTGTGTCATAAACTAATAAATTTTTAAGTAGAAAGAAAGAAAAAGAAAAGAGGGAGGGAGGAAGGAAGGAAGAAAGGAAAGATGGAAGGAAGGAAGGAAAGAGAGACTGTATAAAAGGCTGCTGGTTTGACAGCAGGAATAAGAGAGAATGCTGAGCCCTCTCTTGCTGTCTTAGACCCTACATGAGCTAAAGACCTCATGGGAAGAACAAAGAAGCTGCATCCTTTTAAGGGGATTGCAAAAAAAGATGGAGTTCTTGGAGAAAATGACACTTTTTACTTAAGTGGGGTAGTTGAATGGAGAATTATGAGAAGACATATGAGTTGAAATGGTGAGTTTACAACACAGCTTCCCCAGGGCAGAATAGAAAGATTTTTTGTAAAAGGTTGAATCAGGAAGGAAGCATCAGTCGCTGGATAAAGGATTATTGACATAGTAAACAAGTGAAGCATTTGATGCATTCTATGCAGCACTGGGTGAGAATGATAGGGAGAGGGAGAGAGCAAAACAGTGGCTTCAGGATTCGATGGGAACCACTGATGTAAACGCATGTTGAGTAACACTTGAAGTTTAATCTGTATGTGGTAGGAAAGTCACGGGCTACCTTTGGGGAGAGGTATGATCAAAATCACCATTTAGAAAACCCATTCCAGCAGCAGAGGAAGGCAGAGCAGTCAGGAGGCAGGATTATAAGCTTTCCTTGGCTGTGGTGTTACATTTGTACAAAATCTACACATTCGATTGGTAGGAAATGAATCCCTTCTTCCTCTGGGCTTGTGAAGTACTTGTTTCTACCTTAATTAAAGCACTTGACCAAATCGTCTGATGCCTTTTCTGTTTTCATGTTTGCCTTTCCCTAGACTGACAGCCCTTTCTGAACATGTGGCTGTCTTTTCTTACTTGTATCCCCAGGGCACAGTCTGGTCTTGACACAAGAAAGAATTCAACAAAATGATGTTCAATGAATAAAGGAATAAAAATCTGTTGGGATATTTAAGACATATGGTGAATAGGCCTCCTACCCAAGGAATGACAGCAGGAGAGAATGAAGGACATCGGAGACTCTTAAAAGAGACAATCACCAGGCTATGGTGACTGAATGAAAAAATGAAAGAGCAGCAACAGCTACAGTATACAGCCTGAAAGACAATTAGGAAGGGACAATGGTGTGTTTGTACAACTGGAGACACCAGGTGGAGACACCTCACCACCCTCTTGTTTCACCAACTGATAATTTTGGGGCTCTGAAAGTTGGTTAGAATATAGAGGAGGTGGAGGGATCAGGGAGACCAAGCTATAATGTCCCATTTTACAACATAAGTAGAGTCATAATGCAAATTCAAAGATGCCCAGTCAATCACAAGCCCAAGAATAATAAACAAGGCTGAAGATACACATAAGTAACTAAACCTAGACTAAGCTATTGATTCTCTGGCAAGACTTTTAAGGATACTTCTAATTCCAGAGTTCTATGAGATTTGACACTAAGTCTATGCGATATACAAAAGTTGTTTTTTCCCAATATCAACCATCACATATAGAATGCCTTCATGGAGCATATGTGTAGAGTATTTATGTGTAAGCAAATGAGCATTTTATGACTAAACTATTTCAAGGGATTTAAGCCAATTCGATTGATTATCCTCACCTCAAATCAAGCAGAAACAAATGTAAAGGATAGAACTGTAGACCAGGTGGACTGACTATCAAAACATTCCAAAAGAACATAGAATTGATGAAATGTATAAAATGATCAACACCAATATAATAAACTATGTATTAATATAGTCTTTCAAAAAAGACAAAAATATAAACATGTTAAGATATTTACTAAAAAATATTGTGTTCTTTTAATTATTTTGAAGATACACTGAACATTTCTGAATCAGATGAAATTCGCAAGGGTTATGGTGACATTGCCCATGAACCACTAATAGTGGTGGACTCATTTCAACTGCTAGAAGTAGGAGAATTGAGTTCAACTCATGGGCTGACATCTGTCTATACTGTGCAGTAGCTCAAAGAAAAGGTGATCTGCCCAGCCAAACACTGACCTCAGGAATGCCAACTCTAAATGAAACTTCCCTGTTTTGCCTAGAAATGCTACATCCTAGGAAGTCAAGCTTGTTATTTCCAGAGTTCTTACTTCGGTTGTCTACTCAACCACAGCCTGAGTGGCTCGCTACCTGTTGCTACCCACAAATATCCGTAACCAAGGACAACTGCGATCTAGGACTTTGCCCTTTACATTAGTTTTAGTGCTTAGGGAATATTAAGAAACTGCTTAAGAACAGGAATCTCACTCTTGGAATGGAACAGTTTCAAAGACTCAGAGAAAGAGGCTTACCACCTCTTCAGTCTTTCATTTTGGCCCAGTACTTGGTTCCAGACACCAACTTAACTTCCAATTATCCAAAGGAGACTAATGCCTACCAGATGTATCTGGTATCTGCATGTATCTTTATAGTAAAACTAAATCTGCTTTCTTTAACTTGTAGACAATGGACAGAAATGACTTGGAAAGAATGAGTGTAACAAGTAAGGGACTATAGAACCAAGAAGACCACTGGCACAGAATACATAGTCAACTGGAATGAAAATCCTTCTTTTCCATTTCCTTGCTATAAACAGTTTCAAGCTTGCTTTCCAACTACGAATTCACATAAACACCAATCCATTTTCACATATCTTCTGAAAGAGATAACAGAAGCAGTAAAACAGCAGATTATTGTAAAAATGATCCTGAAATAATTAAATGTGTTTCAATTTATTTTCTTGTACCAATTAATGTAAAAGTGTACAAGGAAGATTGTATCATGTTTGTGCATCGCTTTGAGTAAGAATGTTGGGTCAAAAAGTAATTGAGTCTCATTCCTGTCCATGTATTAAAACATACAAAGTGTCCAAGGGTTTCACCAGTCACAGTGTGTCTATTCTAATCAGGTTCACTTCTAAAACTCTGGTTCCCTGAGGAGGGAAGACTTGCTCAAGGCTGAGCTAGTGCTCCCAGAGGGAACAGCAAAAACGAAAAACGTCACATCAACAGTCAAAATACCAATTCCAAATCCCAGGAAGAACAATATTTTGATTTAACTGGTTCAATCAAAGAAGTCATCCCAAGATTGTGCATGTGTTTCTTGGGCTTCAGTGAAAGAGAGGCTATATTTAGGACACAGATTTAACTGTGTAGTAGGAAACGCTGCTATTAATTTCTCCTGCCAAAAAATCAATAACTAATGTTTTAACCGTTCTCTTTCTTTCTCACTTACTCTTTTGCTTAAGAAATAAACTCTCTGTATATTCTTTCCTATGATTTATGGGATGGTTTGAGACATTAGGAAAGTAAGTCAATAGCCCCTTTAGACAGTCCTGGTAGGAAAATGTTCTGATTCAGGAGGCAATCAGAACTCACACTTTCAGCAAGGACTTCTCTTTGTCATCTACAAATCTTATTTTTTTTGAGACTATTACCTACAATTACAAGAGAACTTACTGCTATTGGAAAGTGGGTTCTCAGAATTCAGGACACTTACAGTGTTCTGATGGGACGGCAGTTTCTCCAACAGAATGTATTTGGAGATTTATATGAATAAGAGCTGAAGACCCCGTGGCTGTTGTTTCCAGTGGGGAAACCATAATAAAGAAAGTGAAAGATGGACTCATGGGTCCTTCTCTCCAAGACTTGCAGTCTTAGAATATGGACTTGGAGAGCAGCAACGTCATACTCCTTTTGCCTTCACCTTGACCTTCTAAGATTTTAAAGGGCATTTCCTAAAGCAGCGTCATTAAAGGCCTCCGTTTACCTCCTCCCTCTCAGAATCTTGCAAGTGGCAATATAATTATTTTTATTTATTTAAGAAGATTCACCTGGTTTTGATTACATTCAGAAAGGCTACCTTCCAGCTAACCGTTTGGACACCAATCGCACATCAATGATAATGACAGACAGGCCTGCCACCTGGTTCCTGGACGACAATCTAGTTTTGCTCTAGAATATCAATAAGTTAGAATGTTTTTGGCATCTTAATATCCTTTCTAGTCCAGGTCATAGAGAGCTCCTCTCATCTTGACTGCTTCAGACAAAGCTTCTGCTAAACTAAAACCTTCCCATGCCCTATTGTACACATCTAGGGGGCTCTTATGCTTGAGTTCTTATTTGATCTTCAGTTCCCCTAAACCTAGTATCACTATATCTTTTTTAGGACAGGCAGAGAAGTGCTTCATATCCACTTACAACCTGGATGCACAGAAGTACGAAATGATTTTTAAAACATAGCACCATAAAGGATGCCACAGATATACCTTTATGCAGGCACACATGGAAAATCTCTGGAAAAGTACACAGGAAATGGATAACAAGGGTTTTTTCTTGAAGGGGAAATAGAAGGTCCAGGATAATAAGTGTAGGAGGGAGACCTACTTTACACTGTCTCCTCTTTGGTGGCATTTGACTCTTTTTATAATGCATTTTCTTGTTCAAAGAAAAAAAATATTTAATTACTTAAAGAAAAAACAGAAAGAAAAAAATGCATGGTATCGAACAGTTTATATATAATGCTTCCATTTGGATGTATAAAAGGATCTGTGCATATGCATGGGATGTTTCTAGAAGGACACACAAGAGTTGACATTATTTAACTCTAAGGAAGGGAACATGAATTCTGAAATAGGCAAGAAATACTCTATCCTTGCCGGGCTCAGTGGCTCAGCTTGTAATCCCGCCCCTTTGGGAGGCTGAGGTGAGTGGATTGCCTGAGCCCGCAGGTTCGAGACCCACCTGGGCAACTTGGCGAGACCTCATCTCGACAATAAATAAAAAATGCACCGGGCGTGGTAGCGCGCGCCTGTAATTCCGGCTACTCGGAAGGCTGAGGCAGAAGGATCGCTGGAGCCCAGTGGGTAGAGGCTGAGGTGGCCGGGAGCGGCTACTGCACTCCAGTCTGGGCAACGGAGTGAAACTCCAACTCAAAAAAAAAAAAAAAAAGAAATACTCTATCCTTAATATTTTAAATTATGAAGGAGAATTTAAGTATTATATAAAATGAAGGTGGAATAAAAAAGTGGAAGACGTGATTTCTAATTTAATGATTTATAAAGAATTGTGTACCTTTGAACTGAGGTATTTCTATTTAAATATCCCAAGCTGCCCTGCAGTGCACATGCGCGCGCATACACACACGCACACACACGACAAGAATATCACTAGCTTGTCTGAGCATGATTTTATATTGTACCAGTAAAAATGAGTTGTCCAAGTAACACGCTTAGTTTATCACAAAACTAAGTCATTTTTCTAACTTTTGTGTCATTAACAATATGTCAAGCACAATCTGTTGCCATTTTTAAGACTGCATGAGAGAAACATAATTCTAGTTTCTAACACCTATACTGGTAATTTACGCAGCATGTTTCCTTTTAAGACACCCCTGAAGTTTGATTAAAACAGAGACATTTTCTAACCACCTGCCAGGTGAGGAAAAGGAGAAAGAGAGAGAGAGATCTACAGACCTAAATTTAGAGTTACCTGGAGGCATCAGATAAAAGCAGAAACTTGTGGGTGAGGGTAATTGTTGGAAAAATACTCGACTCCACTCTTTCTTAAATTCTTCACAAGTCTCCAAGGGTATGTCAGAATTCAGTAAATAATAAATTTAGAAATCTCAAAGTGTGTGTGAGCATGATGTGAGTTTGGGGTGAAGGTCGGCGGGGTGGAAGCAGGGGATATCCTTCACATCACATTTGCTTTGTGTTTTGTAGAAAATAACAACAACAAAGGAAGTGCTTGTCAACATGCAGCCATAAACAGCTTGCCTCAGAAGAATCAGTTAAGCTTTTAAAATCTAGATTTATGTCTTACCACTCTACCTCAAAAACACTAAGTCATTGTCCCTGGAAGAGAATCTCAAACCTATATTTAGAACAAGTTCCTCAGCAATACTCACAGGAATAAAATTGTTTGAGATTCATGGGTCTAAGAAACAAAAGCAACAATGATATTAAGGCTGACATTGATTGAATGCTTTCTGCTTTTCAGTTACCATTACAACCCTCCTAAAAGCAACCCTCATTACTCACCTGGACCATTGCCTTAACCTCTCACCTGATACACCCTATTCCACTTTTATTTCTCCACTCCCACCTTCGAAGCAGCCAGAATCTTTTCAGAAGACAAGTCATCCTATGACTCCAATTCCCTAGGTCTTCTAGTGACTTCTCACCTCATTCAGAATAAAATCCAAGAATTTTCCCTCTCTAACTTCTGAAGCCATCATACTCTGCCTCCCTTTTGTTGCTCCAGCAACTTTGCTTTCCATTCTGTACGTTGGGCACATCAAGGACATTCTCACTTCTAATTCTCTGTACTTACTTGACCTTTCCCTTAATCATACTCAAGACTCACTCTTGCACTTAATTGCATTCTCACTCAAATAAATATTCTCTTTTAAGAGAGGCCATCTCAAGCAGGCTTTAAGATTGTCAAACAGCCTTTAAGATCATCAAGCAGCCTTTAAGGTTGTGTCCACAGAGTTGCATCTCCAGATATTCATAGTTTTGCATTCCTTCTCCGGGAATAATTGGCTTCTAACCAATAGAATATAGCAACATTGAGGAGATGCCACTTGCAGGATTAGGTGATAAAGATGGCAGCTTCTGCTTTGGCAGTAGAGTCTCTCTCTTGCTGACTTTGATGAGAAAAGGTACTGTGTTGGGGAAGCCCATGTGGCATGGAGCAGAGGGTAGCCTCTAGCCAATAGTCAAGATGGGCCTGAGGCCTTCCGTATCACAGCTCTCTGGAAACTAAACATAGTCCACAACCTCATAAGGAAGATTGGAAGGTGGATTCTTCACCAGCTGAGTCTTTGAATGAGACCTCAACTCTTGGCAGTTTCTTGATTGCATCCTAATGAGAGATCCTTAAGCTAAACAGTGCCCAGGTTCTTGAACCATAGGATCTCTGAGATAATGGATTTGTGTTGTTTTGAGCTACTAATGCTTGGGGTAATGTTTTTAAGACCTCTTTGCCTACCTTTTATAAAATGGCACCTGTTCATTCGTCCTGTCTTCTAGTTGTACTTTAGGCTTTTTCTCTTCTCTTCACCACCTAATATTATATTATTTATATATATATATATTCACATACACATATATAATTTTTCTCTGTCTTTAACTACTGGAAAATTAATCACTTCTGTTCATTGTTATATGTCCATGGCCTAAAAGTGCTCTTGCCACATTATGAAGTCCCAGAATTGCTCATTGAATTTTTCCAACTAGTGAATTATATATGAGCATTACTATCTATTTTTTCAATGAGGAAGCAGACACGCGGAGATTTTAAGAACCTATAAGATCAAAACCAATGCACAGTAGAGGTAGGATTTGAATCCAATCTGTCTGACTCTAAACTTTCTCCATTGCAACAATTTTTTTCAGACTGTGGGTCCACAGACCCCTAAGGATTTCAGACTAATTCTCAGTTGTTTAAATTTTTCTGAAAATTAAAATAAATGAGTTGACACCCTGAAAATATAAGCATACTCTGAGCCACCTGGATGACCATGATTTTACATAACCTTGAGACATCAGTGTGGAAGTTTGTGTATGAGCTCAGGTTAGCCCTATTTTAGTTATCATGTCCTTCCCGACTGCCGGACTGTACACTGAAGGCCCCAGTCCCCAAGGTGAAGGCAACAGAGATGACTTAACCAGATTCACAATCACATGAGATCAAACCCCAATAACAGAGTAGGAGTTTGAATCCTTAATCAAGTGGCTGTATTTTTTTAAATTTTATTTTAAAGATGTGGTGTACAATTCAGAGTTAGATATACAAATGTTCACTATGCAGGTACCTTTGTTGATGAGGTGTGCCCCTCCCACCCCTGGCAGTTTCCCTCAACTGCCAATCCCACCCCCTTCCCTGGTAGTTTTCCACTACTGCCAATCCCTTTCTTATAGTATTATGATAATTGTTCATGGCCCACTGATGAGTAAGAACATATAGTACTCTGTTCTTTGTTTCTGTGATAGATCACTGAGTATAATAGACTCTAACTCCATCCCAGTTGCTGCAAAGTCCATATGTTTGTCCTTTATGGCTGCATAATATTCCACTGTGTGTATGTACCACATATTTTTAAATATGCAGTCCAACTTTGATGGGCAGCATGGTTGGTTCCAAGTTTTTGCTAGTGTGAAAAGGGCTGCAACAAACATGGGTGTGTAGGTATCTTTTTTGTAGAATGATTCGAGTTCCTCTGACTGTATTCCCAATAGAGGAATCGCTGGGTCATATGGAAGGTCAATCTCTAGTTCTTTCAGAAATCGCCACACTGTCTTACAAAGAGGTTGCACTAGTTTGCATCCCCACAAGCAGTATAGAAGCATTCTTTTTTCTCTGCATCCTCACCAGTATCTGCTGTTATTTGTTTTATTAATGATGGCCATTCTTACTGGAGTTAGGCGGTATCTCATTGTAATTTTGATTTGCATTTTTCTGATGATGAGTGAGGCTGAGCACTTTTTTGTGTGTCTGTTAGTTGCCCATATATCTTCTTATGAGAAGTGTCTATTCAAGTCTTTTGTCCACTTTTTAATGGGACTGTTTGCTTTTTTCCTTTCAGTACATTCCTTATAGACCCTAGATGTTACGGCTTTGTCAGATACACAGTTGACAAATATATTTTCCCCTTCTGTGAGCTGTCTTCCTGCTCTCTTGATGATTTCTTTTGCTTTGCAGAAGCTCGTCAGTTTGATGAGGTCCCACTTTGTATTTTTATGATTGGTTGAACAATGAGTGATGAATTATCTCTGTAGGTATAAGGTAGGGTAGGCGAATGGGCAAAAATAACCAGTAAAATTTGGTGGTGACTTGCTTGGAATTTTAAGCAAATGACATCTCATCAAAACAGCTTGTTGCTAAGTGACCATCAACATCTTGTCAAGATCTGCCTCTTAACCTCTCTTTTTCTAAGTCTCCCTTCCTCCCTTGTTCCTTATCTTAAAACCATCTTGCTCATGGACTAGAGTGGGCCTATTTTGGTACAGCTTTGTCCCTAAACAAGAAGCATGAAGAACTCTAAAAGAAGTCAAAATAAGCAGTAGAAAGCTAGGAACCCATTGTCAACAGCACAGATAGACAACCACAAACTAGCCTTCCTCTGTGTTCTGACTCACCTGCAGCCCAAGTCAGCACTCCGAATCCTGGACTTGCCACCTCTCCAAGTTTCACAACCCTGCCTGAGTACTAGTATGACAAAAGCAATATTTACTATATGTGGAATCATTTTCTAGAAGTTTTACACTATCATTTCAGAGATGTATAGTCCCATAGAAAATATCTTGGCCTTAACATAAAAGAAAAGTCACACCTATAAATCAGAGTGTTAAGTCAGATGGGCTCAGGACACTCTCTTAAACCTTGATCACAGCACTTGAGAAACAATGGACAGTCGTGGCCTTTTGAAAGAGCAAATTCACATTTTAAATGTCATCAAGCCAAGATGTTTCTTATTCCCCTAGCTTTTTAATCCACACCTAAGTAATACAGTATAGCTTTTCGGGGACTTGATCTCTGCCTTCCAGACAAGAACAGCAGGACAACCCACAAATTCTTTTATGCAAATAACATGCGTTACCTGATTGAGATCAGCTCAATTAATATATTACTTATGTGAAATCCAAAATTATTATTTGGATTCTTTATTATCTATATGACCATTAGCTCTATGAATGGCACTTAAAATATATTCTACAGATTAATTATTTGTGTTTTGCCATTATAACTTTGTCTCTCCAATGTTCAGGCAGACTCAAAATTTTTCTCTATTTCTTTTGTTAATCGTTTTCCAGAGAAATAATAGTGACTTCCTATGGGATACCTGTTATAGGTCATGCTCCATGCTACAATTTTCACGTTATTCTGTTTATCCTATTATTATCCTATCCTATCAGTCTGGTGAAGTAGGTATTATTATCTCTAACAACCAAAAAGTCACAGAGCTGTCTGAAGCAAAGACTTAAATCTTGATTCTAAAGTCTATAATCTTGACTTCTTCTTTAAATCTACCAACTCTGGTTATATATTTTGTGTTGTAGAACTCCAATGCAAACACAGTATTTTGCAAAGTTCGGTTTTGATCCCATTTCCAAATATCCTCTGATAGTATCAGTAGTTGGTATGGTCTTCATATGGGCAAAAATTTCATTTTGAAGATTCCTTAATCTTAAAGTGTCATTTTCTAATATAAAAATGGCACATGTGTTTTCTAGGTGCTTAGAATCTCAATTTTAGGCACCTTATTTCAGTAAAAAAACAGAGAAGAGTTATCTTACCTATATATATCTATAACTAAACCTATACCTAGACCTTAAGTGTTCACTCACAATTTCAATCTTTCATTACCATTCACATCTTGAAAAATCCTTCTTAAAAAAAACTGAGATTTTTGATGACTTAATGAATATGAATTTCCTCTATTTCTAAGTTTTGCCCCTGTAATAAATCAAAGAATCTAAAAAGTCTATACTAGATTAGATCATTTTGTGCCCCATGGAAAGACTTTTTCAGAGGTACAATTGACTAGTAAGTCTCTAAGTGTGTTAAAAAGCTTATTATCATATTGTTTGTTCATTCATTTGTTGACCAAAACCTCTTATGGGTATTATATTTATTACTGGGGTATAGAGAAAAAAATAGATGTAATTTGATCTGGATTTCATAATTAAACTGGAAATAACAAGAAATAAAATATCATTGTAATAAGAAATCATATATTTAAAATGTTAAAGTTATATAACAAGGAGCAGTCAACCATTCCTGATAAATTGACACTCTCTCTTTTATTAAATAATAAAAGTTGTTAAAGTCATCATGAACTCACTGTCTTGCATCTTTATCTGACAGTCACACTTTGAGTTTGAGTGCAACAATCTCTCTTTATTTTTGTGTTCTCATGCAAATATTTATCATTTCAACACATCCTTCTTCATAACATCTTAGATCTTGTTCTTTTACTCTTGTTTTAATGACTTTATAGCTTTTGAGGGCTACTTTTTTTTTGTCAGAGTCTCACTCTATTGCCCAGGCTGGAGTACAGTGGCAGGATCACAACTCACCACAGTCTCAACCTCCTGGGCACAGGCAATCCTTCCATCTTAGCCTCCCAAATAGCTGGGACTACAGGCACATGCGACCACACCAGCTAATTTTTTTATTTTTATTTTTGGTAGAGACACAGTCTTACTATGTTGCCCAGGCTGGTCTCAAAGTCCTGGGCTCAAGCAATCTTCTTGCCTCAGCCTTCCAAAGTGCTGGGATTACAGCCATGAGACACTGCACCTGGTTGAGGGTTACTTTTTGAACAACTCTCCTCCCTGCCTTCCCCATCCTTCACACAAATACACACACACACACACACACACACACACACACACACACACACACACACACACACACGTTTTAGAGATGACTGGCAACTGCTTACAACGAATGGGTTATCAGGCCCTAAACACTGCATGCTTTCTAGGCTTCCCCTTTTCTTAAAGGAATTCACCATTTAAGGTGAACCTAAGACACTAAAATACAACTATTTGACTGGAGCTGACTGAAACTTACTTACATCTTCAAGGAAATCTCCATTTGTAAAGGTGTCCGCATGTTGTTTTAAATGTACAAGTCCTACCTTTGTTTATTATTTGTTGAAATTACATGAACATCTTATTCAAAAGAGACAACCAACTTCTATTTTTGCATGAGTGTATTAACATCAAAACTAGTTTCAATATAACTTTATAAACAAGTTTATTTAATACTAATCATTTTGTCCATAAGGTAAGGTATTAAAGAACTCTATTTGGCTTACAGGAGAAAGCAAACATTTAACATGTTTTATCAGGAAAATACAAATTTTAATTTTTCTTATTTTATAATTCATGCAATTTTATTAATCTTTAGTAAATGCAGTTTAAAATTATTGACAAAATAGAAATATCTTCAGAAGTTAAAATAGACATTTTGTTTGAGTCTATTGGTCTATTGATCCTGTTATCTTAATGGCTTAAATCTAAAGATATAAGTTTGCAGAATATTTGAGCAACTATAAAAGGTATTACAAGTTCAAAGCTTTTAAACATGCAGCAGAAATAGAAGATGAAGCTAAACTCAGGCACTATCCTTTGTCCAGGATATACATCTGGAACATATTAAAATTGCTTGCCTCCTAGGTTTTTTACTAAAAATAAGAGTCACTAAGAGTTAACATTGTAATTTATATATGTAATCAAACCCACTAGATGTAAGAAAAGCAAGTTTACATGCAAAATAAATAAGGAAAATAAGATATGTTTTTGTAAATATTATAAATGAGTGAGAAAGAGGTTTTTGTTAAAGGGAAAATATATGTCTAATTTTGAGGGTTTTAAGTTGTTTAAAATTGGAGGAATAAAAATGATGGGTGAAACTAAATGGGTACAGAAATTCTGGAAGATGTCTTTCCTAAAGTAAAATTACAGTGAGAAAACTAAAGGCTTAAGCAAATTGTTACAAGTTTATGACAAATTAATCTTATATTTAAAAAGGAATTATATACATGATTAAGTTGACTAAAAGATAAAGGGTGTTATTTAGTTTTCTGTAAATTAAGCACACTGATATTTAGCCAGAATCTAGAGCTGTATGTCAGAATAACAGATTTTATCTTAGAACATTGATTTGCTATTTAATAAAAATTGTAAAAGATTATAAAAAGGTTATAATCTTTATAAAATAAAGATTATAAAAAGTTTATGAGGCACCTTATGGACAAAATGATTAGAATGAAATAAATTTGTTTATAAAGTTATAACTAGTTTTGATGTTAATACACTCATGCAAAAATAGAAATTGGCTGTCTCTTTTGAATAATAATAATAATATGTTCGTGTAATTTCAGCAAATAATAAAAGTTTTTGTTTACCTTTTGAGTAAA
>NW_007246661.1:252669-277359 GCF_000164805.1 Carlito syrichta | reverse complement strand
CTGCCTTCCCCATCCTTCACACAAATACACACACACACACACACACACACACACACACACACACACACACGTTTTAGGATGAAGGTGGCCCCAGGATGGGAGCAGATGTGGCAGATTTTAGCCTTTTTTGGGCCACCAGTCTCTGCTGTGGGAAGAAAGTGGTCACAACACTGTTCAGGCATGACAGGGTCTTGCTAGACCAGAGGAGCCAAGTGCTTGCTTACATCACCGTTTTGTTTTTAATACACAGACACACACACACACACACACACACACACACACACCCACACACACACACACACACACACACACACACTTGCCTTTTTTCATCACCAGTCTGGAAAAACTTACTAGAAACACATAAAACAAAGATAAAACTGAGAGTGCAAAATATTTCCTTGTAAGAAATATTTCACCTTTTGAAATGTGCAATAAATGTATACCCAACTCCTCCACAAAACTGCTGCAAAGTTGACCAAATTCTCATCAAAAGTCCATTGAAAGCAAACTTAGACTCAGTTCCTTAGAGGTAATTCCCCTTCTCTTGGTAATTTTGCTTGTCCTGTGGCCTCTAAATGTTCAGGTTATCACCCTGGGTTTGTCATTACTTCCTTTGTGTGGAGGAGTCACGCGGAGAGAGAGCGTTCACTTAGGAAAGTAATATGTTCCAGCTGTGTCCGAAATAGAATTTCAGGGTCTCCCTGTTTTCTGATCTTCTGGGCTAGGTGTCTATTTTCATTACAGCATTAATGTTGGACTGAGGAAAGAAAGATAAAGTTTTTCTAGCAGGTTGTTTCTTTCTTTTTCAAGTCCTGGGGCTTGTAGGAAGGAGATAGGAAATAATTAGTGGAAGCCCAAAGACCTGCTTCATGAAACATTCTGGAATTTGGTGCCCGTGGGCACAAGAATGGTCCTTTCAAGTATTGGCAGTGGGATCTGGGGTCAGGCCACTATGAAGACTCTCAGGAGTAGAAAAAGCTGCACCTAGAGGGGATGTAGAGGAAGCATCCCTGGCAGGGACCATTCCTTTTGTAGCAATGACCACGAAGAGAGCTTTCTTCAATAGGCTGGGTGTGGTAGTCACAGAAAGCAATGGTTTTAACATTTAAAAACTCTACTAGTGAGTCCAGAGCCACTACATTCTTCCTGACCTTGAACTCGTTGCTTAACACATTTTTACTCACATAGGTAAACCAAGGATAACGGCATCCGTATGGTCGGCTCAATATGGAAATTAACGAGATCGTGGTTGTTGAGTTTTGATCACAATGTCCGGCACAAAGAAAGTATTTAATAATTATTAACTACTATAAAAAGAATTAAAAAAGAAAACAGGCCAGGCATGTTGGCTCAAGCCTGTAATCCCAGGACTTTGGTTGGCCAAGGCAAGAGGATTGCTGGAGTCCATGGGTTTGAGACCAGCCTGGGTAACATGGAAAGACCTCATTTCTACAATTAAAAAATTTAACCAGGCATGTAGCACATGCCTGTAGTTCCAGCTGCTTGGAAGGATGAGGTGGAAGGATCTCCGGAGCCCAACAAGTGGACACTGGGGAAGCTGTGAGCATGCCACTGCACTCCAGCCTGAGAGAAGGAGTGAGATTCCAACTCAAAAAAAAAGAAAAGAAAAAGAAAGAAAGAAAAGAAACAGAGCAGGAGATCAAGAAAGACTAGACCCTGAACAGCTAAAGGCAGCTTTTACAGAAAAGGAAACTTGCAGGTGACAGGAAGTGCTGAAGTCTCCTGTTGGGGGGCTTAACAAGAAGCTGTAAGATGGCTAATACTAATAAATTATTAATTGTAATGTCAACTTTGATACCAATATTACTTACTGTATTTGTACTCTCATGGAACATGGGGATATTTAGGTTACTTAAAATCAGTACAAAAAGTCCATTTTTGATGTTTAAAAGACTTGTAGTTGGAATTTAATATGACTGGTTTTAATCAGATCAAATAGTCAGTTGGAGCCAATTATATAGTCTTTAATTAGCATGAATTTTTGTGCCTTATCCGGACCATTGAGAAGCTCCTAAGACCTGCTGGACCCTTTAATGACTTTTCTTCCTATTTTCAAATTCTGGGACCCTGTGTACAACTCTCCCAAATACTCTAATTCAGGGCGTATGTATGTATCTGCCAGCTGTTCTGTAAATTGTGATTCAGAAGTTTCTCACCTTCCAGCTATCACCAGAGGTCACATGACAGCCCTTTTCACTGCCAGTGTACTACTGGCTATATGTTTAAGAAAATCATAGGAGATATAAGAAAACGTTAACTATTTTTATAGTAGTGTTGTAACCACACTGTGAGAAAGGAGTCACCAAAACACTGAGAGTCAAATATTGAGTCCTTTATTGCCAGCGATCGAGAGCAGGCTCATGTCAGAAAGAAACTCTCAACCCCGAATGAAGCAAGCAGGGGGTTTATAAAGGCAAAAACCACAAGGATACCTAGCAACTTAGCAACCAAAAACTAGCAACCAAAATGGGAACTTTTGGTCATTAGGGAGTTTTGGTTAACTTTATGTCCCAGGCACAACTAGTGACTGGAAAGTCCCTGGAGTTCTGACAACAAGATGTGGCATACTGTTTACTGGAATGGTTAAGGCAGTTACATGGAGACAAGATGGAAGTACTACTATACACTGGAGTCACCTTGGTTAGGTCACTAATAGCCATTTCAGTAGAGCTAAGGATTTTTTAAAAAATCTGTATCCTAGTCTACAACTCTCAATGTTATAAAATCTTAGTAGCTTCCTATTCACTTCCTTTATTTCTGAGGGTAAATTTTGTTAAACTTAGTGCCTTCTTCAGGCTTCCAGCTTTCTCTAGGAAAGAATGGCAATTAGGGATCAACTTACAAGTCAAATTCAAAAGATTATTAATAGATACCAACCAAAAGGAAGATTCTCAGGTCTTAATCTTGTTTCAAGGAAAAAGTGTGCCCAGATATGTGGAAGAACTAAATTAAGAACAAGGGAGTCAAACCGGGCTCGGTGGCTCAGCCTGTAATCCCGCTTCTTTGGGAGGCTGAGGTGAGTGGATTGCCTGAGCCCGCGGATTCGAGACCCACCTGGGCAGGAGACCTCATCTCTACAATAAATAAAAAAATCAGCCGGGCGTGGTAGCGCATGCCTGTAATTCCGGCTACTTGGAAGGCTGAGGAGGAAAGATCGCCAGAGCCCAGCAGGTGAAGGCTGCGGTGGCCGGGAGACAGAGTGAGACTCCAACTCAAAAATAAAAAGAACAAGGGAGTCTAAGATGGTAGTCGGGGGGCACATATCTTTTAGCACTGCCATATGCTAAACCAACCTTATCTCTGTGAAAGCCTTCATCTCAAGTCAAGACTAATAACATAATCAGAGCACAGGAAGTGACATCAACCAGCGTCAACACAGCTGGCTAGTTTGTTGTTGTTGCTGCTGCTGTTTATATTTGTAAAGAATTTCAATAGGATGACTTCTATTTCATTGGCTCCTCTGAAAGGTACTTTTTGAGGCATTTTCTAAAATATAGCCAAATCTGAGTCTCTTCTGACCATCTTGAAATAGTGGCAGAATGGATAGCTGCATTATAAACCAGACAAACTCACCATCCTTTCTATCAGACATGATGGAAATTGTATTAAACTCATAAAATAAATTTATGGAAAGAAATTGTTGTGATATGTGAATACTGAGATAAATTGTATGGTGTGAAAAAAATATCTTAAGAGTTTCCACACCTTGACCTTGACCATAGTTTCAAGGACTTTATGATTCTTCCTGGTTTTGACTTGATATGATAATTACCTTTTAAAAAATAAATGCTCATGCTATTGCTTTAATCTCCAACTTAAGGCACAATTATCTGACTTGGAAGTATGAGGCTATCTCCACATTGCCAATCAAGAGAATTCCCCAAATGCTCTGGTTTTTCAAGTACACTGCTATTTCCACAGGCCAGGACTTTTAGATAAGCAGGAAGGTTGAACACACAGTATATGTCCATTGCCTTTTAAGTCACACTTAAAATAAAATTAATAAATAAAAAAGAAGATCCATGAAGACAAAGAGAACAGGAACAGAACAGAGAGAGAGCATACACAAGACAAAAACAAAATGCAAAGACTGGAAGATAGACTATGAGTGGTAACTGACTTCTAATATCAGAGAAAACTGTAACCTAAGTCTAAAGTGGAAAAAACTTATGCAGAAAAAACTGATGTTCACCTTAGAAAATAAACATAAAAATTCTTGGGAAATGGCAGAAATAAGTTCTTCAAAAGGCAAGGGGAAGAGGGCTAAAAACAGACAAGTGAGTTGAAGGCCTGGCTAAATTTTTAAAAGGAGGATTGACTGCCTCTGGTGCAATTATCTTTCCCAATACAGTCAAGGCCGAGAGGCTTACTCTGGGAAACTGATTCCCAAAGGATCTGAGGTTGCTCATGAGTGACACCACAGAGGGCAAAGATGAGGGGCCATATTTAAAACAAGGAAGTTATGCAAACACTGATATACTAAACTGTGAGACATTTAGCACCCTTTATAAATCAGCTTCCAGAAAGCCAGCAGCTGGATTTTTATGTCACCTAAGCCATACACTTGGAAAACTAACCTGCTTATGGGGAGAAAAAAAAAAAAACACACAGAAACACATAAATGAGGGCACTGCAACACAATACCTAGGCTATCACCATTCGTCCTATATTGAAACTCAGCAATTGACAAAGGATACTCCTAAGCATAGTATTTTTATGCCTGTTTTGAACACAACCATTAGAAAAGTCTAACATAAAAGAACAAAATGATTAAAAACAGAGAAAGGGGGAACTTCAAGACAGCAGATAGAGCAGAAAAAAAACTCTTTTAAAAATTATTATAATCTCAAAGATTTAAGAGGAGAAATTGCATTTAGGAAAAGATGCTTTTTAAAAAAGGATTACTCAGAGAATAAAGAGTTCTTGGAAAATAGAAATATAACGCAGACATTTAAACAAAAAAAAATCAATGAAAGAGTTGAAAGCTACAATTTAATAAATATTCCAGAATGAAGAGAAACTCACAAAGAGATACAAAATATAGGAAAAAGGGGGGATGTTAGTTAATCAGGACTTCTCATACTAGACTCAAGAATGCCAGAAGATTAGAGTGAAATCAAAGGAGGGAATGATTAGATAAATATTTCAAGAAAATCCTTCAAATCTGAATAACACAAATTTCCAGACTTAAGGTGTTTGAAATAATAAAATAAAAATTCTTATCTTCCTGAAAAGAAATGTCTCTTCATGAAATTTTATAATACCAAAGACAAAAAGAAAGTGAAAAGCTCCCATCAATCTTAGAAAAATGGTGAGTCACATATAAATAGTCATCCAAAAGTAATAGTGGAAATTAGAAAATAGTGCAACAAGGCCTTCAAAATTCTGAGAAAAATTATTTCCAACAAATAGGTCTTTTCTAAGAGGGTTTGAAATGCTGTAATGACTTCCTAGTGTTATGATCAAAGACTCTATAACTATGGCATTGGATAATGCTTTATTTTCCAGAAGAGATATAAGACTCCTAATCATGAAATAATAATCCATGCTCAGTATTGTGAGAAATAAATGTCTCAAAGTTAAAAACAAAAATCCAACATAGAATGGCATATATTGGAAAACTATCAATCAAGAGTGTATATAGGTAAAGTTAAAATATTTCAGATCAATTTTTCAACAAGTTTACCTGTTAGGCACCTTACCTTATGGAGTTACTGGAGGTTGTACTTCATGAAAATAAAATATTATACAAGAAAGTGGAAAATTTGGTTTCAAAATACAGGAAGTCTATCATAGCATAAAGAAAGGTATTCCAGTGATGATGGCTTATATTAAGCCTAAAGGCTAGCCATTACAAATCGGTGGGGGAAAAAACTCAAAAAACAACAACAACAAAACCAGAAATCTCCAAGAATTATGTCTCTGAGAGTAAAGCAAAACAAAATAAATACACACACACACACACACACACACACACACACATATACATACACACGCACACACACGGGATGTATTACCTGTTGCATTGAACCTACTGATGGCAGAGTTACATTGTTGGCAATGATAAATTATCCCTGGGTATTTCTTTAAAACCTAAAATAAAAAAGAGGCAATTATAAACTGCAGGAAATTCAAAAAGTTTTACAAGAAAGAACATATAGCCACGGACATCATTTGACTGAGGGATGACTAATAAAATAATGTAATGGAATTTTTGACATAGCCATATTGGTGAGATAAGAGGTGTGAGTATTTGGGGAAGGGAAATAGAGGACATCTCAAAAACTAAATCCTTTCTAAGCATAGAAAAAACTTAATGGATAATATCCAAAGCAACTACAAATTAAGAAATAGTATATATATCTTAAGAAATACATATACCTTCTAATATATGTAACAAAGAAATACGTATACCTTCTAATATATGTAACAAAGTACAATAAGCAACTAAAAAGTTGAAAGTGGCTGCCTCTGGGGAAGGGAAATTAGTCATGAGAAGGGGTAAGACCAGAGACTGATATTTTTTATATTAAATTCTGTAGTACTATTTGTCTTTAAAATTATGTACATATATTAATTGGCTAAAAATAAAACATATCTTTCAAATTACTGTTTAAACCAAATAATTGTCTTTTATAATAACTAAACCAAGTAGTGAGCATTTATACATTTATAGTTTAAAATTTCTTCCAGTTTTAAAATTTCTGCTTGAGACTAAGTATCCATTGTCAAAATTCATTTTAAAACTGAGATAATTATCAAAGGAAAAAGAGTGAGTTTTCTCCCCATCAGATAATTAAGTGCTCTGATTCTTTTATCTACTTTGCCTTTGCAAAATTTGTCTTAGAAAAACCAACACTAGAATACGGGGAAATAACTTCTCTTGGGAAATTTCAACTAACAGAGAGGTGAGTTTGAAATTCTCAGGATAGTTGCCTCAAGACTTCTCCCTAGGTGAAAGACCTGTCCCTTGACAAATAATTTGGCACTGAAGTGATGACTAAAAGCTTTCTCTTTATTAAATCCACTCTTATTTAGTAGTTGAGAAGGTCAAACAAACAAGACAGTAGGGGAAATAGGACAGATTATTCTAAAATCATCAGGCATGTTGAATCTTTTTAAGAATTTGTTCTCTAATGTATTCAGTAATTCTGGGAAAAATATTTGCCTTGAAAAATAATCCAGTTAAAATAAGGCTGAATAATGATTGCATAATTGTTTTTTGTGAAGGACATAATACAGATAACTCATCTTAATCTTTTCAATGACCTTGACTCTTTGAGTAGCTCAAATAATTTTTAACAAAACATTTCATATAACTAAATCTTTGTAGAAATGAAAATAAATAAATGTTTGAACCTAATTTGAATATATTTTACTCTGTTTTTAAAATGCTAACCTGAGTCCTAAAAAAAATTATTGTTTCTTTCTAGTCTCTAATTGTCAAATAACTGTTTTTGTCATCCTTAGAGCAATTTTCAAAGAGGTGTCACTTCAAAGAGAAGTGTTCGATTTATTTTTTATTACTGGAAAATCTGTGTTTACGAAAGAGTACTTAATACAGATTTCTGGTATAGACATGCTATGTTGAGACTTTTCCCAACAATCATAATTTTAAAAACTTATTCATACATCTGAATAATTCATTAATGTAACAACCTGTGGACAATGTTGAAGGAATCAAAACAATGCTTACAGAGTTCCAGAATACACTGCAGTCTTTCAGATTCAAAGGCAATACTAGTGATGTGTGTACACACAGTTTAAAAGACCAATACACAGAAGAGAATGAGCCTCTCCACACTTTGTCCACATAAAAGCAGGGCTTGGATTTATAGCTACAGACACGATTTTCCAAGACCACAGGTGTCTGAGAGTTGGCCACTTAGACTCAACTCAGCCTGAAGCCTCTGTTCAAAGGCAACGCCTTCATCTCCACAGATGCCTTATCTGTTTGCTGCTACTGTTTCCCAGCAGTCTTCCGCTGTGTCACATTGTTTAAAATTGAGTCTTGGGCTATTTTCTCTGTTTCCTAATTGAGGAATCCCCATTTGCACTCACTATGCAGAAGTTAGTGGGGCATTCTGCTGTCATTCATTCTGTAACACCTCCAGACAAGCCAAGCTGGGGCAACTGGCCGCGCGTCATGACTGAGGCTTTACATTCTCAGTGATCTCTTGAGAAATTACACAAGAGACCAAATCAGTGGACTTCTTGTGACCTTTCAAGTGACTGTTTGATGACATCACGTCTTTTACCCTCAACTAGGTCTGGAGTTCAATGCCATGTTGGCACCACACTGGCATTCTTGATACGATGTCTATGTTTTGTTTTTCTGGCAATCAAAAGAGTGCGGGATTTTGTTCTTCAAGAGCAGACTATTCTCAATTTTAGGCTGCCACCAAAAATTCTTAGATGTTGTGAGTCATGCACATTGTTACATAATATTGGTCTTTTGAGGTCTATTGTAGATTCATTTGTAGCTTAAGTCATGATGTAGTCCATGAGCATATTGTAAAGGTGACAGTTTTATAAGAATCACCCAGGTTGGCAGGAAACTATGGGTACTCCCATGAAACTTGTGAGTTGTTTTCCATCAGAATCTCATTCTGGCTTATGAATTTCTTCTTGAGCAATCCCATTTAATGTGTGTGTGTGTATATATATATATATGTATATATATATATTCCCATATATATGGATATTCCCATATATATATATATATATTCCCATATAAAGATTTTTCCTGGAAATAAGCAATTTTTATGATGGAAATTTCTACTTTAATTATGAAGTAATCTAAATATTTGGGTATTAGTGATTATAAGATCCTTCAATCACAACTCAAAAATAGATGGATTCAACTAAAACTCACGCCTACCATATCCTAAAAGTTGCAAATCTCTAAATCTCTTCATATGTTCATCTTTTGAAAACCTCTATATCATGGACAATGTTCAATAATTTTGAATTTTTTTTTATAAATCAGTATTTATTGAGGGATGCAAAAGCTCCCACAGTGGGAGGGGTCAAGAGGGTGTTGCCCCCAAAATACATTCAACATCTCAAAGATACAGCAGTTTTTAAAGATTCCATGGACCTATAGATCAGCCATGTACTTACCCTGAGTTATCTAGCCAAAAAAGTATTATAAATAAAAATAATACAAATAAGATTATCTTTGCAACAACTTGGGATTTAATTCACATACCATAAAATTTATTCATTTAAAGTATATAATTCAATGACTTTTAGTATATGCAAAAAATTGTGACCTCCTACCACAATTTAGAACATTTTCATCAACATATTCTATTTCACTCAATACTCCTGTCATGACCCCCTCACCCTAACCTCAGGCAACCACCAATCTACTTTATGCTTCTTAGATTTGTCTTTTCTGAATATTCTATATAAATGGAAATTTATAATTTGTAGATATTCTGACTTCCTTCACCTAGCATAGGGTGGTCAAGATGCATCTATGTTGTAGCATATGACAGAATTTCCTTCCTTTTAAGGGCTGAACAATATTTCCATTGTATGGATATACTATATTTTGTTTATTCATTTTTGGTTAAAGAGAATTTGGGTTCATTCTACCTTTGACTAGTACAAATAATGATAATATGAACTTTTGTTTACAATTTTTGTATGGATATTTATTTTTATTGCTCTTAGTTATATAATTAGGAGTGGAATTGCTGAGTCAAATAATAATTCTAGTTTAATCTTTTTGAGAGAACACAGGAATGTTTTCCAAAATGGCTACACCCTATCATGTCAGCACCAGAAGTTTATAATAATTCTGATTTCTCTACGTTCTTGCCTACACTACTTATTACATCTCCTTTCAATTATAGTCATGATAATGGATGTGAAGTGGTATCTCGCAATTTTGAAGTACATTTTCCTAATGAAAAATGATGTTGTGCTCTTTTAATAGCCTTATTGGCCATTTTTAGATCTTCTTTTGGAAAACGCCTATTCATATCTTTTGTTCATTTTCAAATTTGGTGTGCTTTTTAATACTGAATTATAGACCTTCTTTATATGATCTAGAGACTAACCCCTTCTTGGATATATATCCTTCACATATTTTATTCTATTCTGTAGGTTAGCTTTTCACTTTTTTGATTGTGTCCTTTGAAAAAGAAAAATTTTTAATTTTGATAAAGAAAAGTTACCATGGTTAATTTATGTGTCAACTTGAGTAAGTT
Source organism: Carlito syrichta (assembly GCF_000164805.1). NCBI lineage: Eukaryota > Metazoa > Chordata > Mammalia > Primates > Tarsiidae > Carlito > Carlito syrichta. The sequence continues at coordinate 267,118 of NW_007246661.1, read as the reverse complement.
AAGGGATGCCCAGAGAACTGAGCATTATTTCTGGGTATGCCTGTGAGGGTGTTTTCAGAAGAGATTAGCATTTGAATTAGTAGACTGAATAAGGAAGTTTACCCTCAACAACATAAATGGGAATCATCCAATCTATTGAGGGCCTGCATAGAATGAAAAGGTGGAGAAAGGGAAAATTTGAGGGATCCATTTTCTAGCTCCCTTGAATATCAGTGCACTTGGTTCTCAGGCCTTTGGAGTAGGACTAGGACTACTGACTTCCTTGGTTCTCCGGCCTTCAGGCTTGAACTGAAAGCACACCATTAGCTTTTCGGAGACTTCTAGCTTACACGATCATGGGACTTCTCAACCTCCATAACTGCATCTCTTTCTATATATACATAGAAGTCTCCTATTGTTTTTTCCCCCTCTGGAGAACCCTGACTAATGCACTAATTCGTGTGTGTGTGTGTGTGTGTGTGTGTATGTGTGTGTGTGTGTGTGTGTGTGTGTGTGTGTGTGTGTGTGTGTGTGTTTCTCATGCTTTTAGTTTATATAGAAGAAAATAATATTGCCAAATATTTTGGCAATGGTCATGAAGGCTTAGCCCTAAGTTCTCTTCTAAAATCTCTATAGCTTTAGCTTTTACATGTAGGTCTTTGATCCATTTTGCGTTAGTTTATGTATATGGTGTGAGGCAGGAGTCTAGCATCATTTAGCATCATTTGTTGAAATCAATTAACACTTAAAAAAATACCTAATTTTCCCACAGAAGCAATACTGTCAAAGGTTAATTTCTGACAAGGATCTGACATTCAAATTCACTGAGTTATAATCGTAACGCTGGGTTTAATCACCACTTTTATGTGATATAAGTCTTGTTAGCTTAATAAAGTACAGATGCTCGTCAACTGACAGTGAAATTACTTCCTGATAAATCCATGGTAAGTTGAAAATATCATAAGTCAAAAGTGTACTTAGCATACCAAATCTACTGAAAACCATAGGGTAGCCTAAGCCTAACTTAAATGTGCTCAGAGGGTAACCCTCTCAAGTTCCCTGCCACTGTGGGAGCTTTCTGTCCTCTTAAAAAATCCTGCTTTCTAAAATAAATAAATAGCTGGACTCGGTGGCTCAGCCTGTAATCCCACGCTTTGGGAGGCTGAGGTGAGTGGATTGCCTGAGCCTGCGGGTTCGAGACCCGCCTGGGCGCCGAGACCTCATCTCTATAATAAATCGAAAAATTAGCCAGGCGTGGTAGCACATGCCTGTAGCTCCAGCTACATGGAAGGCTGAGGCGGAAGGATCGCCGGAGCCCAGCAGGTCGAGGCTGCGGTGGCCGAGAGCGTGCCATTGCCCTCCAGTCTGGGCAGAGTGAGACTCCAACTCAAATAAATAAATAAATAAATAAAGAGAGAGAGAGAGAGAGAGAGAGAGAGAGAGAGAGAGAGAGAGAGAGAGATATGCTCAGAACAATTATGTTAGTATAAGTTGGGCAAAATCATCTAACACAAAGTCTATTTTTTTCAATTTTTTATTTAAAAGTTGTGGAGTATAATTCAGGGTCAGGTATACAAATGTTCATTATGCAGGTACTCTTGATGATGAGATGTGCTCCCCTCTCCCCTGGCAGATTCCCACTACTGCCAATCCCGCCTCCCCATCCTCCCCTGGGGCAGTGTCCTGTTACTGCGAATTCTTTTCTTATAGTATTCCAATAATTGTTCAAGGTCCACTTATGAGTGAGAACATGTGATACTCAGTTCTTTGCTTCTATGACAGATCAGTCTGTATTATAGACTCTAAGTCCTTCCAAGTTGCTGTGAAGTTCATAATTTTGTCATACTTTATGGCTACATAATATTCCATTGTGTATATGCACATTTTTTTTCCCAGTCCTCTTTTGATGGGCAGCACGGTTGGTTCCATGTTTTTGCTATTGTGAACAATGCTGCAAAACACATACATGTGCAGGTATCTTTTTCATAGAGTAATTTGAGTACCCCTGCATATATTCCTAGTAGGGAGATTATGGAGTTGTATGGAAGGTCGATTTTTAGATATTTTAGGAATCACCACACTGTTTTCCACAGAGGTTGTACTGGTTTACACTCCCACCAACAGTGCAGAAGTGTTCCCTTTTCCCCACATCCTCTCCAGCATCTGTTGTTTCTTAAGTTATTGATGATGGCCATCCTGAATGGAGTTAGGTGGTATCTTAGTGTAGTTTTCATTTGCATTTCTCTGATGACAAGTGTGGCTGAGCATTTTTTCATGTATCTGTTGGCTGCTTGCATATCTTCTTTTGAGAAGTGTCTATACATATCTTTTGCCCATTTTGTAATTTTGTATTTTTCTTTTCAGCACATTTGAGTTCCTTGTAGATCTGAGATGTTAGGCCTTTTTCAGACCTACAGTTGTAAAATATTTTTTCCCAGTCTGTGAGCTGTCTCCTTGATCCTTTGATGGTTTTTTTTGCAGAAGCTTGTAATTCTGATGAGGTCTCACTTGTCTATCTTATCTCCTATTGCCTGGGCACTTGGGGTTTTGATCAGGAATTGGTTGCTAGTTTCAAATTCCATAAGGGTGTTCCCCTGCATTTTCTAAGGTTCTTAAAGTTTGAGGTTTTATGTTTAGGTCTTTGATCCATTTAGAGTTGGATTTTGTGTATGGTGATAGATAAGCGTTTTAGTCTTCTGCATGTGGTCAGCCATTTTTCCCAGCACCATTTACTGAATAGATTCTCCTTTCCCCAGTGATTTGTGACAGAGTCTTTGTCAAAGATGAATTGGTTGAGAAATTGAGGTTTTGCTTCTGGAATCACTATCCTGTTCCATTGGTCTATATGCCTGCTCTTGCACCAATACCAGGCTATTTTGATTTTGATTATTGTAGCTTTATAATAAAGTTTAAAGTCTGGGAGTGTGATACCTCCCGCTTTTTCTTTTCTGAGTACTGTTTTGGCTACTCAAGGTCATTTATGTTTTCATATGAATTCCTGTATTGTCGTTTACAGGTCTGAGAAGAATGCTGCTGGTAATTTAATGGGTATTGTGTTAAATCTGTAGATTGCCTTGGGTAGGATGGACATCTTAACAATGTTGATTCTTTCAATCCATGGGCAAGGAATATTTTTCCATTTGTTTGTATCATCTTTGATTTCCTTCAGTAGTCTTTTGTAGTTTTCATTGTAAAAGCCTTTTACATCTCTGGTTAGGAAGATGCCAAAGTATTTCATTTTTGTGTGTGGCTATTGTGAATGGGATTGTGACTTTTATTTGGATTTTGTTTGTTTATTGTTGGTGTATAGAAATGAGACTGTCTTTTGCACATTTATTTTATACCATGAGACTTTGCCAAAGTCCTTTATCAGTGCAAGGAGGTTTTTGACAGATTCTCTTAAGTTTTTGAGGTATAGAATCGTGTTGTCTGCAAAGAGGGGTAACTTGATTTCCTCTTTTCCTATTTGGATACCCCTGATCTCTTTTTGTCTGATTGCTCTGGCTATGACTTCCAAAACTATGTTGAAAAGGAAGGGTGAGAGTGGGCATCCTTGTCTTGTTCTTGTTTTCAGGGAAAATGTTTCTGATTTCTGTCTGTTTAGCAGTATGCTGGCTGTGGGTTTCTCATAGATGGCCCATACTATTTTTTTTTTTTTTTAGTTGGAGTCTCACTCTGTCACCCAGACTGGAGTGCAGTGACCGCTCCCGGCCACCGCAGCCTCAACTTGCTGGGCTCCGGCGATCCTTCCGCCTCAGTCTTCCAAGTAGCTGGAATTACAGGCATGCGCTACCACGCCCGGCTGATTTTTTGATTTATTGTAGAGATGAAGTCTCATGGCCCAGGCGGGTCTCGAACCCGTGGCCTCAGGCAATCCACTCACCTCAGCCTCCCAAAGGCGCAGGATTACAGGTTGAGCCACCGAGCCCGTCTGGCCCTTACTATTTTGAGGTATGTTCCATCTATGCCTAGGATGTTCAAGGATTTTTATCAAGAAGGGGTGCTGATTTTTATCAAAGATTTTTTCTGCATCTAATGTTACAATCATGTGGTTTTTGTTTTTACATCTGTTGATGTACTTAATTGCATTTATGTTCTTGCAAATGTTGAACCAACTCTGCATCCCGGGGATGAAGCCTACTTGGTCATGGTGGATGATTTTTGAGATGTGTTGTTGGATCTGGTTTGCTAGGATCCTGTTGAGAATTTAGCATCTATGTTCATCAAGGATATTGGCCTGTAGCTCTCTTTCTTTGTTAGATCTTTACCTGGTTTGGGTATCAATGTGATATTAGCGTCATAAAATGATTTGGGGAGTTTCATCTTTCTCAATTGCCTGGAATACTTTCAGTAAGATTGGTATCAGTTCCTCCTTGTATGTTTTGTAGAATTCTGCTGGAATGCCATCTGGTCCAGGGCTTTACAAAGCCTATTTTATATGTTAAATATCTCATGTAATTTATTGAATACTTTACTGAAAGTGAAAAACAGAATGGTTGTGTAGGCACTAAAGTATGATTTCTACTGAATGTTTTTTACTTCTGCATCATTGAAATTTCTGAAATTGAGCTATCCTACGTTGGGGACCATCTGTATTTTTTTAAGTAACTATGGGCAACATAGTCAAAAAGTTATATATAATAGGCTGGTGTATAATAATGTATTATATAAAGTTCTTACCTCCCCTCTTTGTATTTATTGCAAAAAGTCAGTTTATTAAAAGAACTATTTATGATGTCCCAGAATCTATGAAGCTTTCAAAATATGTTTTGAGAGGAGAATGTTGGAAAAAATTTTTAAAATCACCTGAATGGCTTTATATAAAAATTAAGTAAGAGTATCTGTTTACCTAGTCTCTTTTCTTCTATATAAATTTTCTGGTAGACAGGTGGATGCCAGAGATCAAAGTGTTTTTAGCAGTGGTGGCCTCAAAGTATAAAGTCTCCCTAATTTTTTGAGTTGCTTCCAAGTTTGAGAAACTTTCTCCTTATGTCTTAATATCATACAAACTTATATTGGCTAGTCTTCATTTGCACTAAAATTTCTATCATTAACTTTCTTACCATATTATTTCACTACAGTGGTAAGGGCGCTAAAACTGTGACCTAAGTCATAGCCGAACAGAAAGGCACTAAAATTCTGGGTTTAATACTGAACCTAAAATGTACATAAAATATTTTCTTCTTACCCAAAATATCCACAGGTAGTCTTAGAAATCTGAACCAACACTGACGGCCATCATCTATCCAATATCAGTATTTTTTTTCACTTAAACCTAACACTCTAAATAGCTATTTGAGACCTAATGATTCTTTGGCAATTTAAACATAATTTTTATCTTAACCATTAAATGTCTAACTTTTATATACTATATGATGATACTGTAGCTCATTAAACACAAATTTTTGAGATTGATTTTGGTAAATATGTTCAGTGTTTGCTTGAATAAAATATACTAAATTATACTAACATGTCTGTATAATTTAAAAGATTAACTTATAATTTTGAGATAAAATTTATATACAATAAAATGTACACATTTTAAGTGTAGAATTTGGTGAGTGATAAACAGAAACGTTCATTGACTAATGTAACATCCATTATAACTAAGATATAGATAATTTTCATCAATACAGCAGTGTTCTCAAGCCCCTCCTCACTTTTTGAGTGGAGTTCTCATTCTGCTTCCCAGGTTGAAGTGCAGTGGCATGATCACAACTCACCATAGCCTTGACCTTCTGGGTTCAGAGGATACTCTCATCTCAGCCTCTCAAGTAACTAGGACTCAAGGAGCACATCAACACACTCAGCTAATTTTTTTAAATAGAGACAATGTCTTGCTATGTTGTCCAGGCTGGTCTTGAACTTCTGGGCTCAAGCAATCCTCCAGCCCTGGCTTCCCAAAGCGCTGGGATTGCAGATGTGAGCCACTGTACCCAGCTTCCTCAAGCTCCCTTTGTAGTCAAATTCCACTCCTAGTCTTTGTCCAAGGTTGCCACTAAACTGCTTTCTGTCTTTGTAGGCTAGTTTTACCTTTTATAGAATTTCATACCAATAGAATCATACCATATGTAGTGATTTGTGCCTGGTTTCTTTAACTCAGAAAAAATGTTTTGGATATCCACATGTCAGAGCATGAGGACTTCATTCCATTTCATTTCTGTGCAGTATTCCACAGTACACATATACCCAATTTGTTTATACTCTTACCTGTACCATGTCCATGTTGGACATTTGAGTTGCTAGTTTTCTAGTTTTTTGGCATAAATAAGTTAAACTGTTATGACCATTTTGCATACATCTTTGTGTGGATATATGTTTTCATTCTTCTTAGGTACTCAGGAGTGAAATTGCCAGGTCATATGATAATTTTATATGTAACTTCAGTTGTTAAAAATCTACCAAACTCTTTCCCAAAGTAGTGGAATCATTTTACTTTTAAAAGTATTACACACAGCAGTGCGTTCATTCTCATTGTTCCACACTATGGACTGCAGAGTAAATATTTTTGTGTGTCTGCAGAACTGGGACTAAAAACATGGGGTCCTGAGCTAAGAAAAAGCCTTGAGAAGCTGATTCACAACTGTATATACAGTGAGAGAACTCCAGAGAGATTTATCTAACTCTGGGTGTAGGCTTAGTTCAAAGATAAACTGACAAATTATAATTTCTTTGGTAAATTTTTAATTTTAAAGATGTGGGGTACAATTCAGGGTTAGAAATACAAATGCTCATGATGCAGACACCCTTGTTGTGTGCCCCCTCCTTCCCCTGGCAGATGCCCACTACTCCCAATCCCACCCCTGCCCTTGGCAGTTTCCCACCAGGAACTCAAACATGCCAGAAAGAAAAAAAAAAACAGCCCCATTACAAACTGGGCAAAAGATATGAATAGATACTTACCCAAAGGAGACATATGAGCAGCCAACAGATACATTAAAAAACGCTCAGCCTTATAAGTATCAAAGAAATGCAAATTAAAACCATATTGAAATACCACCTAACTCCAGTCAGGATGGCCATCAATAACTCAAAAAAACCACAGATGCTGGAGAGGATGCAGGGAAAAGGGAACACTTGTACACTGTTGGTAGGAGTGTAAACTAGGACAAACTATAATTTTGAAGAGTTTATTTGAGCAGACAGCTATTCACAAACTGGATATAGCCAAACCAGAAGTGGTTTGAAAGGGCACAAGAGGAAAGCTTTTTCAGGGAAAGCTTTTTCAGGGAAAACTTTCATAGGGTGAATGCAAAACTGAGCAAATAAATTATTTGGTTAAAGTTTGAGCAATTGTATTTTTGGAACTATCCTAGTTAGTATCGTAGGTTGCCTGTGATTGACTGAACTTAAGTTTTATTGTCTTTTAAATTCTGAGTTAGGTGTCAGTTTGTTTACTTAGAAACTCAGGATGTTGGAACCAACTCAATCTAATGGCTTCCTATTTAGTTATTTAAGAATGTTTATATTTAAGAGGAAAACAAGGTCTTTCATCTTGGAGACCTCTTTAAGTTAGAAAAGCAGGACACAGAGGACCCTATCTGGTCATTGAAGTGATGTAACTTTTATATCTTTAAAAGTTAGAGTGAGAATCCAGGATTCTTTTCATTCCTTCTCCAAAGAGAAAAGGTTTTTCTTTCTTTTATAAAGAAGCAGAGAAAGTCCATTTTTCTCCATCCTTTGCCTGTGAAATATAACACTACTTGGATAAGGGATTTTTAAAATATCTGGATTTCAAAACATTACCACAGGGTTGATCTACGGGGCAGAAAGGATCAGTGTACTTGTTATTATGTAAGCAATAAAACCAATCTGTCTCTGATCCAGAAAACTCAACTTACATGTCTCCAGCACTTGGTATTATCAAGCTTTTTAACTTTAGTCATTCTACTGGATGTACAGTGGTATCACTTTCTGGTGTTCATTTGCATTTCCCTAATGATTAATGATGTTGAACATTATTTCACTTGCTTATTAATCATTTGCATTCCTGTGATATTCTGTTCAAATCCTTTACCCATTGTTATTGGGTGCTTCTTTTTCTTTGTTTTTGTTTTTGTTTGAGTCCATGTCTCACTCTGTCATCAGCCAGGCTGGAGTGCAGTGGCATGTTCAAGGTTCACTGTAACCTTAACCTCCTGGGCTCAGGCGATCCTCCTGTCTCAGTCTCTCAGGTAGTTGGAACTACAGGTGTGCACCATAACACCCAGATAATTTTTTATCTTTTGTAGAGATGAGGTCTCACTATGTTGCCCAGGCTGGTCTTGAACTCAAAGGCTTAAGCAATCCTCTCGTGTCAGCCTCCCAAAGTGCTGGGATTATGGGTATGAGCCACAGCACTGGCCCAAATTGAGTTCTTCTTATTACTGAGTTTTGAAAGTTCTTTTTGCATTTGCAAAACATATCCTTTGTTACATGTGCATATTGTGAATATTTTCTCCTGGTCTGTGGCTTGCCTTTTCACTTTCTTAATAGTGTCATTTAAACAGCAGACATTTTTAGTAATGAGGGAATAAAATTAAATATACATATATATCAATGAAATAAAATTAAGACCAAAAATAAACCCGCACGTTTATGATCAATAGATGTTTCTAAAGCAACATAGGCCATTTCAGTTTAAAACATGCAAAATATTATTTCAAAATAAATGATACTAAAGTAAAGCTGAATGAATTGGAAACCCTTGAAACCACTTGTGATTCTAATAATACAATGGTCAATCAATTTTTAACAATGTTGTCAAGGTAATTTCATCAGGGCTTGCAGTGGTGGGAATAGACTTTTCAACAAATGATAGTGGAACAAATGAATATTCATTTGGGAAAAAATAGTATTATGTTTTTATTTCACACCATATATAAAAATTAATTCAGTACACATTATATACCTAACCATAAAAGCTAGAGCCATGAACCTTTAATAAGTAACTAGGAGAAAGTCTTCACTACTTTGGGTAGGCTAAGATTTTTTAGAAAGGAAACAAACAGTACAAAGCAGTTTTAAAAGCATTTCAAAGTCAAGTCCAAAGTATGTCAGTGAAGAAAGGAGGTTTATTGTTCCTAAATACGTGTTACATAGTCAAATGTACATTGCACGTAAGATTAGTCACTCATTGCTGGTAGAGAAGTGGGAAGTCTACAGGTCAAGGGAAGAGAACTCAGTACTCTAAGAGGATCACTTTTCTACCTCATACCCAGGCTGAGGGTGGGGACTGTTGCCCACGAATGACAGCGTTTTAGGTCCCAATATTTGGTTTCAGTCTGCCTTTGGACTACATTTACTTTACTGCTTCCTTTCTCTGGGGTGATAGTTTTCTTAGGGTTGGCCCAGTTTCCATTAGGTTTTAACACTTGCTGGTTAATTTTCTCAGCCATGGTTACACTGAAATCATTCTCCAGTGTGGCTTCTAAGCTTCTAAGGAATGTCCCAGTTGTGAGAGAAGAGGGCATGGCTTGCTAGGAGGGAGGCGATGGCAACAGTGAGCGATAGCAGAGATGTGGATGCTGAGAAGATGCTCTGTGCCACAATTGAAGGTTGCTATAGGGGGAGCAACGTTAGCAACAATTTCTCCTAATACACATTTTGCAAATTCTTGCATTTTCATTATAAACTGTTACGGGCTTTCAGACAAGTCCTGAAAATAATCTCATGGTACCTTTCTGCCTACACGCTACATTTACCAGGTGTATTTGAGATTCCAGTGACTTCCTCTCATTCATGGGGTTTGGTATTCTCTTCATTCACTGTGCTCAAAAGATTCCTTAATTTCCAAAACTGAATACGATTTGTTCTTCCAGCTTTCTTGTTGGGTGTTTTCATGGCTGGGGTCTGTGATCCCATTTCTCTCTACTGAATTTGAGTATCCCCTAGTCACCAACACTAAGCTCTCCAATCATTTCACATTTAAAATCAATTTCTCTTATAAGCAGACAGGAGTCCTAGTATTTTTGAAAACATGTTATTTTTTTAAGTATGTTGAGGGAATCTAGCATGTCGTACACAAAACTAGAGAGTGAAAGAAAACCTTGGTAGAGACTGATGCAGGGAAAGAAAGATATAGCATGATCACTACAGGACAGACTACCCCTTAACTTCCTTGTCTTCAGCACAGACTTATAAAATTGAAAATTAGATTCTATAACCCATTTCCAGGAAAAGGGAAAAAGCACAACAACTGCTTTGAAAGCAAACTCCACTAAGCTTTGCCTGTTACCTTTCATCTCTTTCTCTAAATCGGATGCTCTTCACAGAAGCACTTTGGAGTTTTATAAATCAAAGAAGCAAATGGGAAATCCACTCTCTGAAAATGCAGCGTGCCTTCTTGCAATAGCTTTGTCACTACAATAATAGGAAATATGTCAGCTTCTAACAGTACATATTTTCTTCCTAGTGTTGTGTCCGGGAAACTTTAGGAGGCATATGAACTCTTTTAGGCTTAATATTAAGTCAAATATGGTGTGTTTATACCAAAAGAATATAACAGAGGCATGAAATATCTAAAAAGAGAACTCATGAAAAAGTACAAAGAGGATATTGTCTTGAACACATTTTTCTGAATCTTTGTAATATAGATGAAAGCTTATTATAATAATTTGGGGTGCATCTTAAATACTTTTAGTGTATTGGAATTTTGTGATAATGAGTTTTATTTGAAATAAATGAGCTGTCACTTTGGAATTGAAATATTTTATCATAAAAATATTTTTGAAGTGGTCTTTAATCTACATTAAAGAGAGTTGTTCTTCAAACTCAGGTTAGTTGGACTGTGAAATGATGTGCAAAAATGAGATTTTGTGCAACAAAGGAATGCAAACTAAAATGTAAAGGTTATGAACAATATTGAAACTGGATTATCTGAGGGTGATGAACGTTTGACACCATAATGGTTAATAACCAATGAAGAGAAACAAACCAAAACTAAAAAAAGAAAAAGATGCAAATTTACCAAGAGTAATGAAGAAAATTTAACCTCCCTGGTAAGTCCAGAAAACAAATTAATGCAACAATGAGATGCCATTTTCAACTATTAAATTAGAAAAGATACAGGCAGAACTAACATGGATGGTTTGGGGGATTCACAGCAAATTTTTGATACTGGCTACCTCAGATGAATGGAATTAGAAAAGCTTAAAAAGTAGATTAATTCTGTATCAGAGACTTCTGAAATGTCATGCTTGTTTAAAAGAATTTGTATTAGTCACGTAACTTTCAAAAGAATGATCTGCTAGAGAAATAATAGAAAACAAACATGTGTGTACACACACACACACACACACACACACAATTATCTGTGTTGGGCTCCATTATACACTGCTGGTTATGCTGAATTTCTGGAGTGCAGTTATTTGGTAACTCAAAAAAATTTTTTAATGCACATATTTTTTGTGGTACAAAAGTTTACTTCTAAGAATTTATCATGCCAAAAATAATTATGATTATAGGTAGAAATGACTATAGGAGAGTTTATTAAAGAAAGTTTACAATGGCAAAATATTGGAAATAGCATAAACGTCCATCAACAGCAAACCAATGAAGTAATCACATGCTATCTGTATGATACAATGTTGCACAGAAATGATGAATTATGCTATAAAAAATATTTAATGGCATTGGAATGTTACAGGTATGTTATTAACTAAGAAGTACATTGTAAAATAAGATTGCAGCTCAACCTATTTTTGTTTAAAATTACACAGTTGCGATTTCCATATACCCTATATATGATATCATTGTGAATTTACGTCAGAATATTAGCAGTGGTGATTTCTCACTATGAAGGGGATGTGGATAGTTTTACTGCATCAATGCAATCTGGAGATTATTTGAGTATCAGTTAAAATCTATGGAAAAAAATTGAGTAAGAAAGAGTTGGTTTGAGTGATAAGAAATGAAAAAGATTGCTGTCATGTTTATTTGCAAAGGAAAATGAATAGACTTGAAGGAGAAAAAGAAATGATGATGGACAGAATTCTAAGATAACCCCCAGTGAATCATGCCCTTGTATAATCCCCTCTTTGAGTGTGGAGAAAATATGTGACTTACTTCTAGCAAGTAGAATGTGGTAAAGGTGATTGCATAGTCAGTCCCATGACTGTGTTATCTCATGCAAAACTCTGTCTTAGTAGACTGGAACTGCAGCTTCTCTGGTTGGCTTTACAGAAGTCAGCTGCTGTGTTGTAAGAGCTAATGAAAGTGCCACATGGCAAAAGAGTTTGGGAACCTTCAAAATCTGAGAGGTGGCCACTGGCTGACAGACAGCAAGAAATCGGGTCCTCAGTCTTATAACCACAAGGAACCGATTTCTGCCGACAACCCCATAAGCTTGGAAGAGGACTCCAGATTCAATAAAGAAGCACAGACAGACACCTGGATTGCAACCTTGTGAGACTCTGAGCAGAGAACTCGGTTTAACTGTACTCCGCTCCTGGTCCTGCAGAAACTGGGAAATAATAAATGTCCACTGTCTTAAATGACTACGTTTGTGATCATTCTTTTCACAGCAATAGAAAACGAATGCAGGAACTCTGTGCAAAAGTTTGTTATAGAGTCTTAATTGAATTCAATAATCGATCACTCTTTCGTTTAACAAATATTGGCTCAGTGCTTACAGATACCGTGCCCCATGCTAGGTATTGATTATGTAGTGTCTGTAATCAAGGAGATTACAGTTGGAGAGAGAGATGGACAGAGAAAAGCCAAATGCAATGCATTGTGATTGGGATGTAAAAGACATACACGGGTCACCTAAATCACATCATAGTGAGCCAGAATGGTGATGAAAAGCACGGGTTTCGGGTTCTGAATAACCTGGATTTGAATTCTAGCCCAACCACCTACTAATTTTATGAGCACAGAACAGTTGTTTAAATGAAAGTCTCACTTTTCCCTATGTAAAACGGCTACATTAAGACCAAATTTATGGAGTTATTGTGTGGACTAAATTAAATAATACATAACTATTTAGTACATGATAAGTGCTCAGTGACTGGTAGCTATCATAATTATTGTTTTGACTTAAGGAGGTGATATTGGAACTAAATTCAGAAAGATGAATTAATTCATTGAAAGTTGGTAGATAGTTTGGGAAGTCTAAGAAAAGGTATTAAAAAAATTTTTTTAAAAAAAAAAACATAATACATTTGGGAACTACCAGCATTTCAATATGAAATACATTTATTGCATCTAGGTACCATTTTTAGAGTTAGGGATAGAAATATGGACAATTTTTTATTTTAAAATGTTTATTCACCATGGGAGAAGGTGATAAATTACATACACACACACACACACACACACACACACACACACACACATACACACACTCGTAATAAAAGGCAGATTGTGGTAGGTTTTATCATTGCTTACCAGTATACAATTCTCTGCTTCTGGACAGATGGGAAGACTCTACTTTCTACTCCTTTATGATTTAGCCTGTTCATCTGACTAGTTTTAGCCAATTAAATATGAATAAAAATTATCTGTCACTACCATATGGAAATGTCGATTGCCAGTACTCAGTTTGCTATTCGTCCTTTTTACTGCACTGATTGCAAAAGCATAAATAAGAAGACTGAGGCTCTCTGGATCACTGAGCTGTTGCATGAAGAATGCCTGTGCTTGAGAATTGTCCAGGACTATAATGGATTTTGGGGAAACCAAAGAGTGCTATGTTAAGCCACAGAATGTTCTGTGTTCTATATGCTCAGTATATCACCTTGCCTATTCTGGCAGACACAAATATTGCTATTCTGGCAGACACAAATATTGCTATTCTGGCAGACACAAATATTGCAAAGCATTTTTTATATTAAAGAGGCAGGCCGGGTGCAGTGGCTAAAGCCTGTAATCCCAGCACTTTGGGAGGCCGAGGCGAGAGGACTGCCTGAGCCCACGGGTTTGAGACCAGCCTGGGCAGCTTGGCGAGACCTTGTCTCTACAATAAATCAAAACATTAGCTGGGTGTGGTAGTGCACGCCTGTAGTTCCAGCTACGTGGAAGGCTGAGGCGGAGGGATCACCGGAGCCCAGCAGGTTGAGGCTGCGGTGTCCGGGAGCGGCCACTGCACTACAGCCTGGGCGACAGAGTGAGACTCCAACTCAAACAAACAAAAGGATGTGGGGTACAATTCTACAACCGTTTTACCTCTCACCACAAGTACATCTAACGTTTTCATCTCCCCATCTGTTATGAGCACACTGCCCCTCCCAGGAATGTCAGTTTCACGTTGGAGTCTTAGATTTGATTTCTTGTCAATGTTTTAGGAGTAGAAGGAAGCCAACATACACTTCATTGTGTAACTACATATTACTCACCACTGTGTATCTCCTTTTAAAATCCTTTTACCTATCTGACAACAGCAAAATGAAGATGACGACTCTATTCTCAGTGACAATTTCATTTTTCTTTTTTTGAGTTGGAGTCTCACTATATCACCCATGCTGGAGTGCAGTGGCATGCTCACAGCCAC
>NW_007246661.1:242242-252649 GCF_000164805.1 Carlito syrichta | reverse complement strand
GAATAAAAATTATCTGTCACTACCATATGGAAATGTCGATTGCCAGTACTCAGTTTGCTATTCGTCCTTTCTACTGCACTGATTGCAAAAGCATAAATAAGAAGACTGAGGCTCTCTGGATCACTGAGCTGTTGCATGAAGAATGCCTGTGCTTGAGAATTGTCCAGGACTATAATGGATTTTGGGGAAACCAAAGAGTGCTATGTTAAGCCACAGAATGTTCTGTGTTCTATATGCTCAGTATATCACCTTGCCTATTCTGGCAGACACAAATATTGCTATTCTGGCAGACACAAATATTGCTATTCTGGCAGACACAAATATTGCAAAGCATTTTTTATATTAAAGAGGCAGGCCGGGTGCAGTGGCTAAAGCCTGTAATCCCAGCACTTTGGGAGGCCGAGGCGAGAGGACTGCCTGAGCCCACGGGTTTGAGACCAGCCTGGGCAACATGGTGAAATCTTGTCTCTACAATAAATCAAAAAATTAGCTGGGTGTGGTAGTGCCCACCTGTCGTTCCTGCTACTTGGAAGGCTGAGGTGGAAGAGTCATGTGAGTCCAGCAGGTTGACGCTGGGGTGGCCGTGAACATGCCACTGCACTCCAGCCTAGGCAATAGACTGAGACTCCAACTTAAACAAACAAAAAAAAGAGGCAGGTGCTTCTTAATCTCAAACAGAAGAAAATGAAAATATAAAAACTGAGCAAGGATAGCCGCTTAAAACTAAACCTCGCACCCAGAAACAAATTAAAAATTTGTCATGAGACTCATTAAAAAAAAGCCTCTAGATAAATTAAAATACCTCAGGGTAATTATCAAATTAAGGTGTAAATCTTTTCCATTGGTCACAATGGCTCTGAGAAAAGATCTTAAAGGTGGCTTTTTTGTCTGTGTCTGACAGGCTTAGGCAGCAAAAATCAAAGAGAGGCCGAGTGATAGCCCACGAGGGCAAGAAAGCAAAGAAATAGTAGCTGATGTTAAAATTAAGATTGTTTTGAGTCTTGAGGTCCATGAGGATGATTCTTGGCATGCGAGACTGGCAGTAATCGAACAGATAAGAATCTCCATTTTTGAGAGTCATGCTTTAAAGGAATTACCAGCCTGGACTCAAAGAGACTTTTTGAGTTTCTGGAATGTAAAATGACCCTTAGGCTGTCAAATATCAATAGGCAGGGAGTAGGTGGAGAAAAAGCTACAGTACCTGATGAAGGTATCTTCCAGCAATAGCCAAGGAGGATGGAGGAAGGAAGAAACTTTACAGAGCTTCAGAAAACAATGGACTGAGGAGTCCTTTTCAAGGAACAGACTTTGGGGCCTAATCACATACAGACGGCCCTCTATATCCAGGGGTTCTGTATCCCCCATTCAACAAACCTCAGATCGGAAATATTCAGAAAAAAATACAACAAAAATAATGATATCATAATAAAAAAAACAATACAAATAAAAATGACACAGGACAACATCTATAAGGAGGATATGTCCACATTTTATAGATGGGTCTTGAACATCCATGTGTTAAGGCCTGATTCAACAATCGGCTGCTTCCCTCTTAGTCAATCAAATACGAGAGGCAGAAAGCTGGGAGAAATAAGGAGTTTTATTCTGATACCATGGGATCAGGGAAAAGGCCATGTATTCACAAAAACCTGTTCATTTAAGCATATTTATAATAAAGCAAGTTACTTATCTTTGTTCCACTATTGATCAATAATGACCACCTGTCTTATGATCCTTACTCTGTTTCTTTCTTAATCAGCATTTAGACTCCAAACAATTACTGTCACAAATCCGTGCTTAGATTACATCAATCCTGCCATTCTTCTAAAATACCATTTCCTTGAACAATTTGGGGTTGTACACTTTCTAGTTGGTTACAGTTTTTTGCTTATTCTGGGAGTGCTGGTTCACAAGGTTTGATCAAACATTGCACATAAAATTAATACAAAGACATGAAATAAAGTAGTTGCCACTTAGAGACTAAGGGAAGAGATATACTTCTGGGTTTTAGAAAGTTTCAGTAGAGGCCATTTCTTGTCTTGGTCCGGCGGAGGCCTTTCCAGGGACATTCAGTCTTCTTGCATGTGTCTTTGCTTATCTGGAGGCTCTGGAGAGGGTTGTGTTCCCTTCAGTAACAGCAACTGTTACTAAGATCCAAGGACAGTGAAGAGAGGACAAGGAAAAATGTTCACTTTTAAATTCAAATGGCTTCTATGTTTAGCCCAACTCAGCTTAATACAAGTATCTAAGTCTTTTGTAAATGACTTCTTTAAAATAGCCAAAATGGCCTCATTTCTGCCTGTAATACATGGATTTTGGTATCTTCAGGTATTCCGGAACTAATCCCCTGAAGATGCTGAGAGATGGCTGTATGGTATTTTCTGTCCGCAGGGTAGAAAGTGGTTGCAACCTCTATCTAGAGAGACTGCTGTGTACCTGTGATGAATGTGTATCCTCCATTCTTCCTCCATCTGGGTGTCTACTGTAGCTATTCTGACTTTGTTATGTGGCTGTATATTGAATGTTCAGAGGGACATAAACCCTAAAAGTTTATGGGTTTCTATAATCAGTGGATATATGTTAGGACCAAAGTGACCAAAGGCATCACGTAGAGATCCTGGACTTGGAATGAGATACTGTGACGTGGTTAAACGTTTGGGCTGTAATCCTTCAGGGAAGGGATAAGTTTTGTTTTGGTTTGGTTTTTTATGTCAGAAGGAAATTGAACTGACTAGGTGTTATGTAATGGGATTGGGTAGTCAGAAAGGTTGTTCACCAATTATTCCCAGTTCACCTTTAGGAATGTGGAAAGAGAGCAATGCTCTGCCCTTGTTACATTGAACATGACCTGCTTTAGCCAATGAAATTTTTTTCAGAAGAGGCACAGGTGATTCCTAGGCAGAAGTTGTAAGTGGCAATATTCAATTCTGTCTTCTCTCTTTCTGTCTGGTTTGGCAACAAGCAATAGTTCAGATAAAAGCTACTTCAGCAGACTGTGTCCCAGAGTGAGGGTGACACAAAGTAGGGCTCCCAGCTTGCTTGTGAAAGATGTTTGGTGTGAGCGAGCCCTTGTATTAAGACAATGAAATTGTGGGGTTATCTTATACCTGGAGGAACATAAATCATTCTACAAAAAAAGACACCTGCACAGTCATGTTTACAGTCTCACAATACCAAAAACATGGAACCAACCCTACTGTCCATTGAAAATGGACTGGATAAAGAAAATGTGGTACATATACATGATTGAGTATCACATAGCAATAAAAAAGAACAAAATTGTGGACTTCACAGCAAATTGGATGAGGTTGAAGACCATCATACTTAGTGATCTATCACAGAAACAAAGAACTGAATACCACATGTTCTCACACATAAACGGGGCCTAAACATTAAACACATTAGTAGAAGGGAGGGATCGGCAGTCACTGGACACTGCTGGGGGCAGGGGAGGGGAAGAGTGGGCATACACAACACAAAGAGTACCTGGTCTTAAACCAGGGGAAGCGAGGACCACTTGGAGGCCCAAACTTCACCTGCATGCAGCCTACTTGTGTAGCTAATCCTGACTTGTACTCCGCATCTCTAGAATAAAATAAGAATAATAAATAAATATGTCAGCATAACTATTCAATGGAGATTGGCCCATTGACATGGGTAGACAGTACCTGTGATCTCATCCCTGCCTCCAGCTCAAGCCATACCTCCACACATTTTCTGATACACTTGTACTCCAGCAACTATTTATTGATACATTTAACTCCAGTAAGCTACTTCAAAATAAAATCACGATACCACGCGAAGCATGAATTGGAAGGGGAAAAGCTAGAGAGTGATAGTCAAATCCATAGGCACAGATGATCCTGGGCAAATCCACAATGGAGAATGAGAGTCTGAATATAAAAGGCTAAAGACAAAGCAAAGGAATTTGAAAATTGAATGGAAGATGCCATGGAAGGCAAGGAGGGGGAAGAAGGAGGCAACCTAACCTATGAGGGAAATTCTGCAGAAACCAAGGGAGAAACTTTTCAAAGCTAAAAGGCCCATAGCATCAAGCTGGGTACAAGAAGATTACTTAGGATGAGTATAAGGATGAAACAATTGGATCTGACAATTAATAGGTCTTTGTTGTCTTCAATGAGCACTTCAACAGAAGAGAGAATCAATAAAAGGACTAAAGAGTCTTGGAGATAGAGAGGAGAGGAAAGGAGAGTTCTAGAAGGGCAAGAGTGAACTCGCTCTTGCCAGTCACTGCCTCATCCTCTTCTGGAAAAGGAGTTATTTTCGCACGCTACTCCACTTCCAAATTCGAAGGATCCAGTCCAAGAAATGAGGTCTAGATTAACCCCAGGCCTGTGATGGATAACCTCCATGCTTCATTTCTGCGAGAACCAGTTTGGAATTGGAATCTAAGCCACCCCAGGCTTGAGAGTGACGAACCCTAAATCCTTGGATAAATCTTTCCAAGCTGCTCTGTCTCCGAGGGTAGCTTGATGCAGTGGAAGGAGCCAATGATGTTTCTTTGTTTCTGGCATCTCATTTCATCTTCCTTACAACCTCCAAGGTGTGTCCTCACTAGGTAGGTAAGAAAACCAAAGCTTAGAGTGGGTACATCACTAGCCAAGGTCAAGTTGTTCTGGGCAACAAGGCCAATATACCCTTCTGACTCTAAAACCCGGGCCTAAGTCTTACTTCTCAGTCAGAGGTACAGTCACCTCTGGGATACACATGGTACCGTGCCATAACATAGAAGAAAAAATAGGAAAAAATGGTGTCGCTTTTTAAAATAACATATCTTCTTATACAATAAAATGTAAACGTTGCCTGAACTTTTAAGATGAAACTTGGGGCATTCCAAGATGTCTAGACATCAGTCTGAACTCTTCTTTGCCAGGATGGGTACAGAAAAGTTTTCTACAGAAAAGTCTGAGAAACACTGCAAGTTCACACTGTCTAGAAAGGACCTCGGCTTGGGGACAAATAACTGGAACCAGAATCACCTTGACTCTGAGGAAAGAGAGAAGATAAAGCCCATGCACAGAGCAAATTCCTTTCTGTATTCCATCCTTGCTGGATGCCAGAGTCCTGAGTGCACACAAAGCAACCTGTAATTTGTAAAGATTACCCAGAGATGAAGTGTGACCTTCTCATTGCTTGGTATGGGAAAATGTCAAAAAGCAAGACTTTCTCCATGATTCAAATTATATTTGTAAACTTCTTCCCACTCTCCCTCCAATAAAGATTTGGACCAACTGAGATAAAAACATCAATATAAATAGACAAATATCTGCTAATATCTAATTTATTCATTTAGCTTCATACACATATGTAAAAGGATTGCTTTATAATATATTAATTTAGCAATATTGGATTTGAAACAATTTTATTCAAATGCCTCCTGATCAACTTGTCTTTGTTGTCTTCACCATTGTTTTCCTCACATTCCTAATTCTAGTAGGTTCCAGAGCCCATCTTTCCTTCACAATCTAAATTGATTGAGAGATGGTTATTTCCAATCTGGGTAGATGTCCTCAATAAAAATCTCATCTCAAGCCACAAGAACCCATTCATGTTCATTTTTTAAGAAAATTGTTTTTGTCTTATAGGTATTTAGTTGTAACCTATATGACATTATCATTGACCATGTTCCTCTTAAATATGATCTTTAAAACGTTAAACCTTCCTTGTATTCAGCACTTGGAATTATGTGATCTCACACACAGGAGTACAACTAAAGTGTTCTAATTTAAATCATGTTAAGAATAATATAAACTGTGTTACAATTTTGTCTTTTTAAAATTAATTCTATCAGCTGACTTCAAAGTTTTTCCAAAAAGTAGCATTGTGTCAGGTATTGTCAGGCAAACAAGTCTTTCCCAAATGTCTTAATCATTCAAAATGAAGTCATTGAGAATGTACCCCATAATATCAAACTCCCTCTTCTCTAAGTGGTTATTGCTTAAATAGAAAAGAAGAATTCACCTTATAATCAGGTATATGCAGTAACCATTTTACTAGTGCAAAAACTTACCTAGGGAACTCAAGAGTTCAAAAGGGTTTCATTAATGATTCCAGATTAAGTTATATCTTCAGAGCATGATGAACTATGCCATGTTTCTCTTCCTCCTGCTCAATCTCTTCTCTCTTACCTATATTGATTGCTACTCATAATTCAATTCCAAAGTCATTTATATCACTTCCTGGGCCTGCTGCAAGCGCCAAATTAATTATGATTCAGTAGTTTGGGGTCATATCAACATGGTTCTTCTCTAAGGGAGTGGTGCACAAAAGTGACTAAAAAAATAAATTTAGACCAACAAATTCAGAATCCCTTGAGCAGATCACTTAAAATTTAATAAAAGTACATTCAGGGGGTCTTCATTAAATGCTGACATACTCAGATTGATATTTACCTAATCATACTGTCTGACATTCCCGGTGGTGATGTTTCTCTAAATGCTGCTTCCAACTCCTAGTAAAAATGTTCTTCTACACCATTCACTTCCCTGTTCAAATTTCTAGCCCGATTTTCACCCGAGTTCCACTCTAGCCTGCTCTTTGGATATCATGTCAAACCTAGGATGTTCCATTGTCATCTCAAATGCCACATGAGTCATAATGAATTCATAATTTTATTCCCTGTCTGGAGAGATTTCTGCAGGATAGTTTTGCATCATCTCACCTTGGGAAAGAGGGAATGAGAGTCATGATGCAAAATGTATGGATCTGAGTCAATTAATTGCTTCAGAGTTGTCAGAAGCAATAGCTATAGAATGTTTACAGTTCCCCACATTACTAAATTTTGCACCCATGGGCAAGATTTTAAAATTTGAGCTAATAATTAAGATATGCTTTTGTCTACCCTACTTTTGTGTATCAAGTAAGAAGTAAACACCTCCTGCCATTTCTGCTGTAATACCCTTTGAGTAAGCACTTCGTGTGTGTGTGTTTTTGTAAGTTCATATGTTTACATTTCTGTGTGTATATATGTGCACAAGTGCATTTGGGTGCTTCTGTTTGAGTGTATCCACATGTGTTTGGATATGTGTGTATGTGCACACTGTAGGAAGATTTAGGCCAGTCTCCGTGGCTCACGCCTATAATCCCAGCACTTTGGGAGACAGAGGCAGGAGGATTGCTTGAGCCCAGGAGTTTAAGACCAGTTTAGGCAACACAGCGAGACCTTGTCTATACAAAAAAAGAAAATTAAGTTAGCTGAGTGTGGTGACACAGGTCTGTAGCCCTAGCTACTCCAGACGCTGATGCAGAAGGATCACCTGAGCTCAGGAGATCGAGGCTGCGGTGAGACCCTGATCATGTCACTGTACTCCAGCCTGGACAACTAGAGTGAGACTCAAAAAAAATAAATAAGTAAAATAAAGAATAAGATTCAGCCCAGGTCACAAAGTGGAACCCTCACAGTTGGCATATCTCCTCCTTGCCTTTCAGCCAAGGTTTCACCTCTCTGTCGCCCAAGTCATTTTCGGATGGGTCATTCACACCATTGTTAGGTTACGATGGTAAGTAGATAGAGAGAAAAGACAAGAGATGGGCAGCACAGATTTACTCCGAGAAAGACCTGCAGAGGAGGATACCAGATGAGACTGGAGCCCTAAGCCACCTACAGACCAAGGGCAACTTATAGGGATCTGGGAGAAGGGGTATTGTTAGCTATCTCAGGTGGGGAATTTGAATGGTTAGTTGGTTACTAGGGGGTAGCTAAGGAAGAAGCCATGTGGTTAGGCTAGGTGCAGCTTCACAGGATGTGCTCGGCTGGTAAGTTTCCATCCTGGCTTGTGTCAGCAAAATGGCAGGGACTGTCTAAGATGGCGTCCCTAAGGCCAACAGCCATGTCTACCACCAACCCCTTCAGTCCAGAAGGGAAATGCTTTGAGTTGAGACCATCCCACTTTGGAATCAGAAGCATACAAGGCCCATTTTATTCCTGTCCATCACACCCAATAAAGTGGCACCTCTTGTTTTAGTTTTGCTTAAACATCCCCACATTAGAGAGTTCAACTTGATCAACTCATACGAGTAGCTTAGAGAAGAGAAACTTTCCCATTTCTATAAACTACTCAGAGAGTATGTGCACTATTCTCCAGCTAGATTTCCACACACACAACACACACACACACACACACTCTCTCTCTCTCTTACACATTCACACGCATTTCCACACTCCCACCCTGGAGAGCACAACTTCCTCTTAATGAACCTTCCTGGCCCCAAAGTCTTTGCTCCAATTCATCCTGCCTGTGTGGCACCAGATTGATCTTCCTAATCACAGCATTTTCTCATTCTACTTGGGTACCAACTCATTGGTTATCAGTAAGTTAGGCACTTTTAAATGATGGCCACTGAATGGAGAAGGGGAGATTGAGATTGTCTCTTGGTGTCTTGGCT
The DNA here is from genome assembly GCF_000164805.1 of Carlito syrichta. Lineage (NCBI taxonomy): Eukaryota > Metazoa > Chordata > Mammalia > Primates > Tarsiidae > Carlito > Carlito syrichta. The sequence continues at coordinate 244,243 of NW_007246661.1, read as the reverse complement.
ACATGGATAAAGATATTCCTATGGGGGAGGGAAACTGATGTCTCAGCCTCTTAAACTCAGTAGCCTTGTCAGCAGTGTCCAGAAACATAACCATCTTGCTCAAGCCCTCATGGTATATTTCTATTTTTTGTGCATGTCCTACCTTCCTAAAAATATCATGAGCTTTCTGAGGATAGGAATGGTGCTGGAGTTGTGAGCTCAACCCACACAGTGGCTAGCAGGTATGCTCCCGTGTGGGTGACTCCCACTGCCACCTCCAAGACCTCTGTGATCCTGGACAAGTCATATGAATTCTCTGAGCCTCATTTTCCTCATATGCAAATGAGATCAGAAATACCTGCCTCAAAGTGGTTTTGAGAATCAAATGAGCCAATGTAGCCTAAGGGTTTACCACTATACCTGCTCAGCACACAGTAGTTTTGTTGTTGTTGGTGGTGGTGGTGGTTTTTTTTTTTTTTTTTTGAATCGGGATCTCATGCGATCTCACTCTGTCACCCAGATTGGAGTGCAGTGGCACCTTCACCTTCACAGCTCAACACAGCTTTCATCTCCTGGGTTCAGGTATCCTGCCTCAGTCTCCTGAGCAGCTGGGACTGCAGGTGTGTGCCACCATGACTGGCTACTGTTTTGTTTTGCTGTTGAAATGAGGTCTCACTATGTTGCCAAGGCTAACCTCAAACTTCTGGGCTCAAGCGATCCTCTTGCTTCAGTCTCCCAAATTGCTGGGATTATAGGCGTGAGCCACCGCACCCTGCCATATAGTAGAAAGTGAATAAACTGCTGCAATTATGATTATTGGCTGAGTAAAAAGTGACTGCATCAGCTAAAATCCTCTGAAGAAATGTGATGCAAGCATTTACTGCTCTGAAATTCTGCCTTTGAAACAAGGAGGCAGGTGCGACAAACAACAAAGGGTCCAAAACCAATTTCTATGAACAGAATTGTATCCATGACTTGTATTTCAAATGACAAGGCTGTATACAAAGCAGGTGGTTTTCAGGAAGTCTCATGTGTCTCCCCAGAGATTAGCAGTCCCATCCCTTCCTACAGGAGCTATCCAAACAGAAAATGAACTGTCAGTGCCTTTCTGTGTGCCTTTATTCCAGGTCACTGAAATAAGCTTATATTAAGGTGTATCTTAATCTCTTGACTGTTTTCTCTCCAACAAGTAATCCAGTGTTGAGCCAATCTCCATCTTCCACAGAGAAAGATGAAGCTTTCGTGGAAAGCTATTCTCATGCCCCAGAAAGAACCAATGGTTTCAGTCTTCCCTTCCTCTTTTGGAAAGGTCATTTTATTTGATTTTTAAATTTTTAAAAATTTCAACTTTTTGTAGCTTCCTTATTAAACTGACAAGCTTCTGCAAAGCCAAAGAAACCATCAAGAGAGCAGGGAGACAGCCTACAGACTGGGAAAAAGTATTTGCCAACTCTAGGTCTGACAAAGGCTTAACATCTTGGATCTACAAGGAACTGAAACGTACTGAAAAGAAGAAAACAAAAAACCCCATTATAAAATGGGCAAAAGATATGAACAGACACTTCACAAAAGAAGACATCCGAGCAGCCAACAAACACATGAAGAAACGCTCAACCTCACTGATCATCAGGGAGATGCAAATCAAAACCACACTGAGATACCACCTAACTCCAGTCAGAATGGCAATTATCAACAACTCAAAAAATAACAGCTGCTGGAGAGGGTGTGGTGAAAAGGGAACACTTCTACACTGTTGGTGGGAGTGTAAACTAGTGCAACCTCTGTGGAAAACAGTGTGGCGATTCCTAAAAGCTCTAAAAATTGACCTTCCATATGACCCTGCAATCCCCCTACTGGGAATATACCCTGAAGAACACAAATCACTCTATAAAAAAGATACCTGCACAGGTATGTTTATCGCAGTGTTGTTCACAATAGCAAGAACCTGGAAACAACCATACTGCCCATCAAAAGAGGACTGGATTAAAAATGTGGTAATATACATGATGGAATACTACGCAC
>NW_007246661.1:198279-242222 GCF_000164805.1 Carlito syrichta | reverse complement strand
CATGTTTTATTTGATCTAATCATGGTATAACTGTATTGATATAATTTGAAATTTCTAAGGTACCTTCTTTTTGATAAAAGTTTAATTTTCCTCCTCTAAAGTTCATTTGATGGGAAAAGACACACAAGGAGTGATCAAACCAAAAGAATAAATGGTAGACTAGGTGTCTCTATTTTCACCCCACATATTGAACTAGTAGTTATGGTAATTTTTCAATTTGGTTCAAGTTATTTTCCCCCTGGTAATTGCATGAAAGTGTATGTGTTAAAATGTCAATTGATATAAAATAACAAACCTCTGTGGAAAGCAGTGTGATGATTCCTAAAAGCTCTAAAAATCGACCTTCTATATGACCCCGCAATCCCCCTACTGGGAATATACCCTGAAGAACTCAAATCACTCTATAAATAAGATACCTGCACACGTATGTTTATCGCAGCGTTGTTCACAATAGCAAGAACCTGGAAACAACAATGCTGCCCATCAAAAGAGGACTGGATTAAAAAAAGTGGTACATATACATGATGGAATACTACGCAGCCATAAAAAAGAACAAAATCATGAATTTCGCAGCAACCTGAATGGAACTAGAGTCTATAATACTGAGTGACCTCTCACAGAAACAAAGATCCGAATGTCACATGTTCTCACTCATATAATGACCTTGAACATCCAATGTAATACTATAAGAAAATGACTGACGGTACTGGGAAACTATGGGGGGAGGGGGATGGGATTAACAGTAGCAAATATCTGTCTGGGGATGGGAAAACACCTCTTATCAACAGGGTGCCTGAATGAAATGTAATTGTACACCTAACCCTTAACTGTACCCCACAAAACCATAATAAAAAATATTGATTAATTAAAAAAAAAATTTCAACTTTTTTATTTGTTTTGTTTTAAAGACGTGAGATACAATTCAGAATTAGGTATACAAGTGGACATCGTACAGGTAAAGTTTGAGCCAACCTTTGGTCCCCACTCTGCCTGGTTTGAGATCAGGTACTGATGTTATGCGCTCCCGTTCCCTTCCCTGGAAGTTTCCAACTACTGCCAATCCCTTTATTATGGTTTTATGGTAAATGTTCAGGGTCTGCTTATGAGTGAAAACATATGGTACTCAGTTCTTTGTTTCTGTGATAAATCACTGACTATGATAGACTAAATCCATCCAAGTTGGTGTGAAGTCCATAATTATGTTCTTCTTTATGGCTGCATAATTTTCCATCATGTATGTGTACCCCTTTTTAAAAATCTAGTCCAGTCCTGATGGGCAACACAGTTGATTCCATGTTTTTCCTATTGTAAATAGTGCTCCAATAAACGTGTGTGCAGGTATCTTTTTTTGAAGTGATTTAAGTTCCTTCAGGTATATCCCCAGAAGGAAGATTGCTGAATCATATGGAAGAGCAATTTCTAATTCTTTTAGGAATTGCCGCACAGTTTTCCATAAAGGTTGAACTAGCTTGCATTCCTATCAACAGCATAGAAGTGTTCCCTTTTCTCCAGATTCTCTCAGCATCTGTTGTTTCTTGTTTTATTAATGATGGCCATTCTTACTGGAGGTAGTTAGTATCTCAATGTGTTTTTGACTCGCATTTCTCTGATAAAATGAGGTTGAGCATTTTTCCATGTGTTTGTTGGCTATTCATATGTCTTCCTTTGAGAAGTGTCCATTCATGTCTTTTACCCAAAGATGACACAAACAAATGGAAAAAATATTTCAAGCTAATGGGTTGAAAGAATCAACATTATTAAGAAGCCCATCCTACCAAAGGCTGTCTTCAGATTCAACATCCATTAAATTACGAACATCATTCTTCACAGACCTGGAAAAGATACAGAAATCCATTTGGAACATAAACAACCACGAATAGCCAAAACAATCCTTAGCAAAAGAAACAAAGTGGGAGATACCACCCTTCCAGATTCTGAAGTTTATTATGAAACCAAAATAATTAAAACAACCTGGTACTGGCACAAGAACAAGCATATAGACCAACAGAAGGATAGATATTCTGAAAGCAAACCTCAATTTCTCAACCAACTCATCTTTGACAAAGCCTCCATCACCAACCACTGGGAAGAGGAGAACCTATTCAGTAAATGGTGCTGGGAAAACTGGCTGACCACATGCAAAGAATGAAACAGGACCCCTACCTGTCACATACACAAAAATCAACTCCAAATGAATCAAAGATCTAAATGTGAAAACTCAAACTTTAAGAATCCTAGAAAATGCAGGAGACAACCTTATGGAAATTGGAATAGGCAACCAATTCCTCATCAAAACCCCTAAAGCTCATGCCTTAAGAGATAAGATACACAAGTAGGACCTCATCAAACTGAAAAGCTTCTGCAGAGCAAAAAGGAACCATCAAGAGAGTGGGGAGACATCCCACAGATTGGAAAAAAATATTTGCCAGTGGCACATCTGACAAAGGCCTAACATTCAGGATCTTCAAAGAACTCAAAAGGTGCTGAAAGGAAAAGGTCATTTTTAAAAGTTATTATTTCGTTGCTGCCACTAGATGGTACTAGCCAGCTGCTTGTCATATTCTTTATTTTGTGTTTTGTTTACTGCCTCTGAGCATTAATCCAAGAGGCTGATTACAAAACATGCTTTGCAGAAATGGGAATTAGAGAGACCTTGGACAGTCATCAGAAAGTAACCAAAGACTCATTTCTCAGCTGTGTCGCCACTTCCCTTCGGCTTTCGTTTATATAAAGTCCCTCTTTGTACTATTCTGGGTAATGGAAATATTTAGCATCATACAGATGATTCATAGCACATTTGCCCCTGCGTTTGGGACCTTAGGACGGCCCGAGAGAGATGTGGAATGCTATGACTTTGATTTGAAGGCAGCCAGATTGAAGACTGGCTTTTCCACTATCCTCAGGAGTGATGTCCTGCTGCCTCTTTATTTAGGATACCTCAGTCCTCTTGCCTCAGACTCCCTACGGATCTCCAGTGCCTTAGGTTTTCTATACAGATACTTGGATCATCTCTCTCTTTTCTGGAAAGGGAAGACAGCAGTGGCAATTAGAAAAGAACCATGGGAGACATTGAATGAGTCTGAAGAGTATGGCCTAGCACCTGGCCTGTTTTTTTTTCCCCAAGCTGGTTTAAGAGGACTGAAGAATAGAACTTTCCCAACTCTCCAAGCTCTTATGTGAGGGAAAAATGGCTGATCACATGCAGAAGAATGAAACAGGACCCCTATCTGTCATCATACACAAAAATCAACTCCAAATGAATCAAAGACCTAAATGTGAAATACCACATGAGATACCACTAAAGTCCATACTTATGGGAGAACAGATGGATTGTGGGGAGTGGGGAAAGAGTACTTGACATTGCAATCTGTAGTCAGGCTCTGAGAATAAGTGAGGAAGCCATGTAAGGATATTGTGCTAACCCAGGATTAGTCAAGAGCAATCATTTAGGAGTGGGGACTACTGGGAGATTAAAAGAGCATCAAGATTTATGGCAAATTGAGTGAAACAGAAGCAATGTTTAGCTATGATCCAAACCTAACTTAATTCCAACACAACCTACATTTAAAAGTGGTAAATTGGAACAATGGCTTAATCTTTTTGAGCCTCAGTTTCCCTTCTGGAAACACTAATTCTTCTTTGTGGGATTATGCAAAAGACAAACAAATAAATAAAGGTTGTAAAGCCCTGTCATTCAGCAGTAATCTGCCAAATATTCTTTTCTCCTCCAAGTAGCTAAATGGAAGATTGGTTCCCACCCCTACCCACATCTCTTTCTAGATGAGAATCTGTGTTCCCGGGAACTGGTCCCCAACTACTCCAATTGTGCAAGGTGTAGGGAAAGATGTGCAAGGTGTAAGGAAACCAAACTTTTGCTTTGATTTCCTGTGCCAATAACCGTGGTTTCCACACCTTCTGTTAATATGCCCCATTCAGGCAAGGGGTATCTTCAAATTTTGAGAGAGGTTACCAGCAGTGAGACAGCTGTATATTTGCATCCATTGTCATAAAGGAATTACTTCATTTCCTTAAACACATTTTTTTTTTTGGCAAGAAAAACAATGCTCCTTCATTGTTTTCTTCCAAAAGTAGTATCAAAAGGATACTGCAAATGATGGTATCATTTTTCCTATCTCTGCTGAAGGGAAGTGTAGTAAAATGATCAGGTTATACCACATACATTATTGCTACAAACACAGCAAGACATGATGCTAATATATAAATCTGGATACAAAAGACAACAGATTTTCAGAGCATTAATTTGAATTGACTGTAGCACACTCTTAATATATAGGAAAAAGGACTCAGGAAAGTTATCCAATAGCAACTTTGTTGCCATCTAGCAAGCCAGCAGCTGGAGTGAACAGAGTCTTTTTAGAGCAAGAAATTTTCAACATTCTGTTTTTCCTTGAAAATTGCAGGCATCTCAAAGCTAGCCACATCTAGAGGAACACAAAAGTGAAAGAAAGATAAGGAGGGAAGGCTGCATGGGTCAGGAAGTACAAGTAGCATCTATGGTGCAACAATGTCTACTTTGTACTTTTAAAAGACTCAACTCTTAAACAATTATAATACTGTAAGAAAGGGATTGACAGTAGTGGGAAACTGCCAGGGACGGAGGAGCACACCTTATCAACAAAGGTACCTGCATAATCAACATTTGTATGCCTAACCCTGAATTGTACCCCACATCTATATAATAAAATAAATTAATTAAATTAAATTTTTAAAATGTTTTAAAAGACTCAAATCTATTGGAATGTTTCATTTAAAAATCTTCAAAGGCCGGGCTCAGTGACTCAGCCTGTAATCCTGTGCTTTGGAAGGTTGAGGCGAGTGGATTGCCTGAGCCTGCGGGTTCGAGACCCGCCTGGGTAACATGGTGAGACCTCATCTCTACAATAAATCAAAAAATTAGCCGGGCGTGGTTGCACGCGCCTGTAGTTCCAGCTACTTGGAAGGCTGAGGTGGAAGGATCACCAGAGCCCAGCAGGTCGAGGCTGCAGTGGCCGGGAGCGACCACTGCACTCCAGTCTGGGCAACAGAGTGAGACTCCAACTCAAAAAAAAAAAAAATCTTCAAAGTTAGAATGAAAAATTTGGCGGATTGGGTAGTGGATAGCCCTACATTGTGATGGAAATTACTCAAAAACCATTTTGGGGTCTATGAAAAAGAAAGTTGAAATTGATTAGTGATTTTTCCACAGGCACTGCAGGCAGAATTGGACAGCTTAGGACCTTTCCAGTGTACCTCTAGCATCTTATAAATACACGATCACATCATTTAACACATCACTTGGTGGTCCTCTGTTCATATAACAGCTTCATCTAACTCCAGCAGCTGACAGAATCCATGAATCCGTTTGTACTGACAAAAATACAAAATCCTGGATTCTGGGAAGATGGTGGAGCAGGAAGCACCAGAAATCTGTCTCCCGCTCTAGACAACACTTGCAATGGTAGAATCTATCTGATATAACGTTTTTGGAACTCTGGAGTCTACTGAAGGCTTTCAATTTCAACTTGAGGTTAACTTTGGTCAATTTCACCTCTTAGCCTAGCAGCAGCTATCCATCCCCTGCACCCTGCCCCATAGCAGGCAGCTGTGCAAGTGTTCCTGGAACCAGGGTGGGCAAAATTGGTTCCTGTCATAAAAATATCAGGGATCTCATGGAAATTGGAACTGGCAACCAATTCCTGATCAAAATCCCAAGTGCTCATGCCATAAGAGATAAGATAGACAAGTGGGACCTAATCAAACTGAAAAGCTTCTGCAAAGCAAAAGAATCCATTCAGAGAGTGGGGAGACAGCCCACAGAATGGGAAAAAGTATTTGCCAACTGTATATCTGACGAAGACCTAACATCTAGGATCCACAAGGAACTCAAACATGCTGAAAGAAAACAAATAAACAGCCCCATTAAAAAGTGGGCAAAAGACATGAATAGACACTTCTCAAAAGAAGACATGGGCAGCCAACAGACATATGAAAAAGTGCTCAGCCTCACTCATCAGAGAAATGTAAATCAAAACCACACTGAGATACCACCTAACCCCAGTAAGAATGGCCATCATTAATAAAATAACAACAGATGCTGACAAGGATGTGAAGAAAGAGGAACACTTCTACACTGCTGGTGGGAATGTAAACTAGTGCAACCTCTTTGGAAGACAATGTGGTGATTTCTGAAGGAACTAGAAATTGACCTTCCATGTGACCCAGCAACCCCCCATTGGAAATACAGCCGGAGGAACTCAAATCATTCTACAAAAAAGATACCTCACACGCATGTGTGTTGTAGCTTTATTCGCAGTAGCAAAAACATGGAACCAACCATGCTGCCCACTGAAGCTGGACTGGATAAAAAAAGTATGGTACATATAAACAATGGAGTATTATGCGTCATAAAAAAGACAAACATATGAACTTTGCAACAACTTGAATGGATTTAGAGTCGATCATACCCAGTGATCTATAACAGAAACGAAGAACAGAGTCCCATATGTTCTCACTCAGCAGCAGACCTTGAACGATGATCATAATACTGTAAGAGAGTGATTGGCAGTAGTGGGAAACTGCTGGGGGAGGTGGGGCTGGAATTGGCAGTTGAGGGAAACTGCCAGGGGAGGACGGGGCCCACCTCATCAACAAGGGCACCTGCATAATGAACATTTGTATACCTAACTCTGAATTGTATCCCACATCTTTAAAATAAAAAAATTTAAAGGTTAAAAAATATATATAAATATGTATATATTTATATTCATCTTTATGTTTCGGGGATCTGTGTTCTGATCATTGATTGCTGCTTTTGATCACTGAGTGCAAAGAGGCAGGTGACCATTATTACACTTCTCTCCACAGTTGCAAGTCCTCACTCCCACCTAGCTAAGTGACTTCCAGAGCCTCCCTCCACCCTCTCAAATTTTTCCTTTTCCCCTTTTGGGAAGACTAGAACCTTCTAAAGCAACTAGATATGTGGGGGAAGTGAGACGGTCACCATGCATCCCCAAGGAAAGGCACAGGTACAGAAAAGACCTGAGATAATTTACGTTTCTACGTCAGGTTTATTCTCAGCACACAGACTGCCTACAACCATAAAACCATAAACACACAAACACACACACACACACACACACACACACACACACACACACACACACACACGGCAAACCATGGAGAAAAAGAATGTGATTTCCAGAGTTACCACATTATTAGATTTAAATGTCCAATTTTTAACCAAAAAAATCACAGAAAATCGCAAAGAAACAAGAAGCATGGCCCATTCAAAGGAAAAAATAAAATAACAAAAACTGTTCCTGAAAACAACCTGATGGAAGATCTATCAGACAGAGAATTTGAAATAAGTATTTTTAAAGTTGCTCAAAAAATTAAGGGAGAATATGAAAAAAAGTCACAAAAATAATATATGAACAAAATAGAAATACCAATAAAGAGATAAAAAGCCTATATAAAGACAAAAAATTCCGGGGCTGAAAAGTACAATGACTAAAATGAAAAATTTGCTAGAGGGATTCAAAGGCAGATTTGAGCAGACAGAAGAAAGAATAAGTGAACTTGAAGATAGGACAATGAAAATGATCAAGTCTGAGAAATAGAAAGAAAAAAGATTGAAGAAAAGTGAACAGAGTATAAGGGATTTGTGAGAAACCATCAAGCAGACCAACATGTATACTGTGGGACTCTCAGAAGGAGAAGACAAAGAAAAATGTGGAGAGATTATTTGAAAAAAATAATAATCAAAATCTTCCAAAGTCTGATAAAAGACATAAATATAAACATTTGAGATATTCAGTAAACTCCATGTAGAATGCACTCAACTAAATCCACACTGAAGCATATGCCAACAAAACTGCTGAAAGCCTAAAGCAAATAATCTTAAAAGTAGCAAAAAAGAACTGACTCATTATATACAAATAACCTTTTATAATAATCAGCAGAAACTTTGTAGGCCACAAGGAAATATGCTGATATATTCAAAGAACTAAAGAAAATGTTGAAAGCTGTTGACTAAGGGTTCTATAAGTAAAACTATCTTTCAAACTGTGAGAAAAATTAAGAGACTCCCAGATACACAAAAAATTTGTTATGATTAGCTCTTCCCCACAAGATGCTTAAAAGAGTCCTGCAGGTTAAAATGAAAGGACATAGACAGTAATCTGAAGCCATATGAAGAAATGAAGATCTCAGTAAAGGCAAATACATGAGATTTAAATAATGAGTAGGATTTGTATTTGTATTGTATACTTGTATATTGTATAACTGGTATTATTGTAGCAATATTGTATTGTATATTATTGTAGCAATATTGTATTGTATACTAGTATATTGTAAAACTAGTATTGTTGCAGCATTAGTGTTTAATTCTTCATTTTGTTTTCTACATAATTTAAGAGACTAATGCCTTTTTAAATACTAATCTAAAAACTAGTATTATTGTAACTTTGGTTTACAACTCCACATTTTGTTTTCTACATTAAAAAACCAATATACTAAAAATGTATTTGTTTATGATTTGGGGCACATAATATATAAAGATACGACTTTGTGGCATTTATAACTGAAGGAGGTAGGGACAGTACTGTTAAAGCAGCAGAATTTTTGTATGTTATTGATGTTGAGCTGATATATTCAATTTACAGTGTTAAAATTTTAGGTTGTTAAATATAATCCCTAAGGTAATCACAAAGAAAACAGCTAAACAATATACCCAAAAGCAAATGAGAAAGGAACTTAAACATTTCACTGCAAAAAACATACAAAATAATAGAGTAATATAGGAAATGAAAGACTAAAAAAAAAACTATAGAGCATGTAGAAAGTAAATACCAAAATGATGGAAATAAGTCCCTCTTTATTAGTAATTACTTTAAATGTAAATGTATTAAATTGTGCCATCAAAAGACAGAGATTGGCTGAATGGAGTTTAAAAATATGACCCAAATGTATGCTATCTAGAAGAGACACACTATAAATCCAAAGATGCAAGCAGGTTTAAAGTGAAAGGATGAAAAGGAGTTTTTCATGCAAATAGAACCCAAAAAAGAGCAAGGATGGATATAATAATATCAGAAAAAAATATTCTAAATCAAAAAATTTACAAGAAACAAAGAAGGATATATTATACTAATAAAAGGTTTGATACAGCAAAAAGTAAATATAACAACTGGGTGCGATATTATCTGGGAGGTGATGTCAGGATGCAGAATTGGGGAAGGGAAGTGGGACAAAGGAGGAGAAAAAGCCCTCTTCATCTAGATTGCTTCTGTAAACAATATGAGTTTCACTGCACTCTCTATCCGTTTTGATAAAGGAGTACTTTACTTTCTCAAACAGCATTATATATAGAATACCTTCCAGAACTGTCCACCTAAAGAGAATTAACAGAACATGCGAGTGTGGGGAAATGTGAAAAACAGAAAACAAAAATAAAAACAAAGACAAAACCCTAGAAAACTGTCTTCCCTCATCAGCTGGAACTTTTCACAGGGCATTTTCTTGGGGTCAGGTTCTATGGCTTTAGAGAAGACCCTAGGGTGGAATAAAGAAAGATGAATATAGCTTCAGAGGTAGGAGACTGGCAGTCAGAGGGGATTTTGAACTTGGAACTGATCTCAGAGTTGGGCTGAAGTACTGGTACACTCAATGAAGAACTCGGTCTAAAGATACATACATAGGAAATTATCAGACAGTGGTAAATGTACAATAGAACTTTGCAGAGGGCATTGGGAAGCCCAGGAGAAGGACCCTAGGAGTGGAAGTAGAGTAGGATATCAGAAAACATTGAGATTTAAATAATGAGTAGGATTTGTCCAGAAGAAGAGACGAGAAGGAAGTTTCAGCAGAGAAGTATGTTCAAAAGCAAAGACATTGATGCAAGAAGCAAGTGGGTTTCTCTCTCTCTCTCTCTCTCTCTCTCTCTCTTCTCCCCTCCCCCCACCGTGGTGTGTGTGTGTGTGTGTGTGTGTGTGTGTGTGTGTGTGTGTGTGTGTGTGTGTGTCTGCCTGCCTGTGTGTGTCTGTGTTGTAGGTAACAGCAAGCAGTTGCTGGTGAATGAATGTGCTAGCCAGGCAACTACAAAAGACAAGATTAGAGGTAGGAAAGTGTCACGTGAGCCATGTGTCCCATGCTAAAAGCATTGTTCTTTCTGCAGAGAACAATTGGCAGCTAGAGAAGTATTATCTAGAGAGGTAATGTGGATTTAGGACAAAGAAGATGATGTTGAAGGAGCTTGCCAGCTCCTGCAGTTGTCTAAGCAGGAAGAAATTAGGTACCTGAGATTTTTTTTTTAAGCGAGGTTGATTGATGCTTAATTTAAAAATCAGATTCACTGAGATACAATTTACCTTTTAAAGTGTATATCTTGATGAGATTTGACCAATGTGTGTAACCAACTGTGTAACTACTGCTTCTATCAGTATAGAGAACATTTCTGTTATGGGTTGAATTGTGTCCCCTCAAAAATCATATATTAAAGTCTTTAGGAGACCAGAATATGTCACCTCAAAATATGACTCTCTGGTTTGAGGATTATTTTGACTGGACTATCTTGAGAAACAGCAGACACAGAAGTTCTAAAGATAGAACGTAAGTTTCTATTTATAAAGGAAATGTACATCTATAAAGGAGATCTCCTTTTAAGGGCATTGCCCTCTTTATACCAGGAAGAGAAGGAGCATTATTAATTACAAGAGATTCATATCAATAGAGAATCCACTGACTTAAATCCGTATAACATTTAGAGCGTACCCTTGTTTATCACACTTTTTCTGGTCACCTTCCTACATCTTGCTTCCTAGCCCAAAATGCGCTTTCCTAGGTTTTAGTTCCAGTAGGTATATAAACCGAAGTTCAATTTCTCCTTTGCATTACTCATCCTTTTATCTCCCACGCATATATGAAATATACTTGTTAGTGAACTCCTGTTTGTATTTCTCTTGCTAATCTTTTGTTTGTTTGTTTTTGTTACAGAGTCCCAGACAGGAAGCTACAAGGGTAGGAAAAAAAAAAAACATTGTTCTTCCAAGCAAGTCTTAACTTCTAGTACCTCAGAATATAATCTTATTTGGAAATATTATCATTGAAGATGCAACTAGTTGAGATGAGGTCATGCTACACTTACCATGACCTAATATGGGTGGGCTACTAATCCAATGTGACCAATTATAAAAAGGGGAGATTTGAACACAGACACACATAAGAAGAATACTATGTGAAAATAAAGCCTGATATCAAGGTGATGCATCATCTACAATGCAAGGAACACTGAAGTTTGCCAACAAAGCACCAGAGGCTCAGAGCGAAGCATGGAAAAGATTCTGCCAATACCTTGATCTCAGACTTCTAGTCTACAAAACTACAAGACAATATATTTCTGTTCCTTAAACTATTCAGTTTCTAGTACTTTGTCATTGCAATCTTAGGAAACTAATACAATTTTCCACTCTCAAAGTTTCCTCTGCCTCTTTGCAGGGAACTCCTATCCCATTCCTAGCCTCTGGTGACAAATAAACTGATTTATGACTCTATAGTTTTGTGTCTTCCAGAATATCATATAACAGTGAAACTACCTTCACAGTTTTAGTAAGAATTACACACGATGGAATACTATGCAGCCATAAAAAAGAACAAAATCATGAATTTTGCAGCAACCTGGATGCAGCTAGAGTCTATAATACTAAGTGACCTCTCACAGAAACAAAGATCTGAGTATCACATATTCTCACTCATATAGTGGACCTTGATCATCCAATGCACTACTATAAGAAAACGACTGACAGTGTTGGGAAACTATGGAGGGGGCAGGGATGGGACTAATGATAGTAAACATCTGTCTGGAGACGGGGAGACACCTGTTATCAACAAGGGGGCCTGAATTAAGCATATTTGTATACCTAACCATTAACTGTACCCCACAATATCAAAATAAAAAATATTGATAAAAAAATACAGTATTATTAAAAAAAAAAAAAAAGAATTACAAGCCAGGCTTTAGACAGAATTGTAGTTAGGTATTGACTGGGGTGACATACTCTGACCCACTTCCCTGCAGCTTCTAACTAGCTGAGAGTCATATAGCACACTGACTACCAGCTCCTCCATTGTTCCTGTAGATAGGATCTCTGACACTGGATATTTTTTACCCAAAAATTGCTTAAGGCACTTTTCAGATAGAATTTCAGCCAAACAACTGATGCCAGTCCCAAACTTCACCCATCCCATCTTGACCTGTCTATGACTCCCGCATAGTAATATCCTATTAAAAGGCACCTCATCCCTTAAGAAGCCCAAACTCAAACCTCTCAGAGTGGTAGAGCTGAGGTTTCCTCCTATCTTCTTATTCACCTGCCCTGTGATTCTGCTGCAACTCCCTAGTGCCTTGGTACATTGACACATTGTGCATTGGGTGACAAACTGAAAACAGTTATACTAGAATCCTATAGTATGTAGTAGTCTTTTTTATCTTCTGCTTGGCGTAACGCCTGGGGGCCTCAATCCTATTACTGAGTGTATCCATCCACATCTGTTCCTTTTATTGCTGCGCGGTATTTCTTTTTATGGATGTACCATAGTTTGTTCATTTACTTACCACTGAACAGATATTTGGGTAGTTTCCATTTGGAGGATTTATGAATAAAGCTGATATTAATATATACATACAGATCTTTTTCCGTGAACCATTTTTCAAGTTTTGATTTTTTTAAATTATTTTTTCTTTGTGATTTCACAGTGCTCCAGGTTGTGGAGCATTAGGGTCATGTCAACTTCTGCCATCGAAGAGGTCTCAGGAATTGAGGAGGGTCACCTCAAGTGGTTTTAACTGGATGTGTTATTCTAAAATCGTCCCTTCTGCTTTGGCCTTCCATTCAGTTTTATATGCAGTTTCCTGATCTGACTCACATCTTAATTCCAGACACTTGTGAGAAATTACATCAGTTGCAAAATGGCAGGAAGAAAAGATCAAATCTCTTTTGGATTCAAATTTGGAATGAAATGAGACTTTTGTTTACATCCAATAGAAGCAGTTAACAAAGGAATACAGACGTTAAAGATGTTTCATTAAAATTACCCATAATGCTACTATGAGTGATTCATGGTTTTGAGCATTTAAATGAATCATATGCATCCAATGCCTAAACTAATCTCTATTGTAAATGAAGTACTGAGAGAAATTGTGTTAACCATCTGAGAACCATTTAATTCTCCTCAGCTTATATTCTATCTCCTTCATGAAGACTTTCCCTAAGGCTCATGCCTCAATTTTTTAATTCTCTGAACTCTCTTGACAATTATACTGCTACTTATTCGATCTCCTACAACAATATAATGTATGAATTTATATTCAATACCTTGTGGGTATATGTGTATGTAATTTGTTATGAGATTTAATCTCCAAAATGTCAAGGGCCATAGTGAGAGAGCGCTAGAACAAAAATAACCTTGTAGAGTTTTTTTTAAAAGTTTATTCTGTATTGCTATAACATAATACTATAGACTGGGTAATTTATTAGCAACAGAAATTTACTTCTCGGGGTTCTGGAGGCTGCGAAGTCCAATATAAAAATACTGACATCTGATGAGAACCTTTGTGTTATGTCATACCGTGGTGACAGGCAGAAGGGCAAGAGAGAGAGAACAAGAGGGCCAAACTCACTTCTGTAACAAATCTGCTCTCATGATAACAAGCCCACTCCCATATAATGAGATTAATCCATTTGTAAGGCCAGGGTCCTCATGACTCAATCACCTCTTAGAGGTCTTGTCCCTTAACACTGCTGCACTGGGGATTATTTTTCAACCCATGAACTTCAAAGGATACACTCAAACTATAGGAAGAGATTATTTGACTATTCATGATTCAACAATTAAGATGCATCTGCCATTTTTTAAGTTCCTTCTATGTGCTGGAATTATGCTGAACAATTTATTTAAGTTTTAAATTTAATTTACTCTAATTCTTACGATGACTTTTCAACTTATTAAGGTGGTACAGTGTATTGGTTAAGAGATAAAGTTTGAGATTACACAGACATGGATTCTAATTGTGTCTCTGTCACTTACTGGTTGCGTAATTTTAGACAAGTTTCTTAATTTCTTAAAGCCTTTCTGTTTGTTAAGTGTTACACAGGCATCATAATATCTCGATATTATTGAAAGAACAAAAGAAATAATATATTTAAATAAACACTCAAAAAATTATGCAGGTTTAGCATTTCCAATTTGAAAATTCAAAATCTAATATTTCTCAAAATCTAAAACTTCTTGATCATCAACATGATGCCACAAGTTGAAAATTCTACACATAAAGTACTTAACACAAACTTTGTTTCATACACAAAATTGTTTAAAAATAGTGTGTAAAACTACCATCAAGCTATATGTATAAGATGTATGTTATGTATAAATGAATTTTTTGTTTAGGCTTGGATCCCACCCCCAAAATATCTCATTATGTATATGCAGATATTCCAAAATCCAAAGAAAAACTGAAATCTGTAACATGTCTTGTCCCAAGTCCAGTCACTCTCCCAATTTTATTTTTTTCAAAGAACTTCTCTCTAGCTGAAGGAACCATATCATTAATTTAGGTAATTATTTACTGTCTTGTTTCTCCTTGAGATCTGCTAATCAGTTTTTTTACTCATCCTTATATTCCATATAAAACTTAACAACCGGCATGTAAAAGGGGCTCAACAAGTATCACCTGACTTATTGAATGAATGGTGGTCTCTCATCTTTGTTTGTACTGTCAGTGGTCCATCTCTTATGATATTTCATCTGGGATTTTGCTTCAGAGCTACTGTTGTTCTTGTCTATTTAGCAATAGACATCAGTTGCTTCGATCTGATGCCATCAGTGCTTGCTTTCACATACAGCAACCCTGCTCATTTTACTCTCCTCTTTGAAGACTTTGGCTAACTTGCTACTTACTGGCTGATAAAAAAGGAGAGAGAATTCTTCAGATGGCATATGACCTTCATGAGCTGGGCCCTGCCTACCTCTGGAAACTCCTGTCCAATCACTGCTTCCCAACATGGCACCCAGGGATTCCATAGTTGCGCGAAATGGAAAATCTCACCATCTGATTAATAAATAAACAAAAGTTAAAGAGGTTGATATTCTTCAAGTCACAGAGATTGTGTTCTTTCTATTACATCATATGTTTCTAGCTCTCCCCTTTATACTACTGTTCAAGCCTTTCCTCACTCTCCACAAAACCCTCAGCCCTTCCGTTGAAACTCAACATCTCTCAGAATACTCCAGCAATCTCCACAACAGTTTTACACATCCCAACCTTCTAGAACAGTAACCTCTTCCATACAGAATCTAGAAAATCAGGTCTGGCTGGAGTTGGACCCCACACCAGACAGAACCCAACCCAACAAAGAAGCCCGTAACTCAGATCTTCTTGTCATGCGAATTCAGTCAGTTTCCCCACTGGATTAATTTTACTAATTTAAAATCGATTCCAATAGATTAATAATAAACCACCTGAGTTTCCGAGCTCCTAATGGCACCCTCTTGGCCTGAAAAAGTTGATGTGGTTGGTAAATTGACCATCAGGGAGCAACTATGTGCTTGTGGTCTTGTTCACATGGACATTAGGGATTCTGGAAAGTGTTTGGAGCTACAAATAAATGAGTTTCCTGCTAAGTGAGCCATCTGGGATCACCACCAGGAATCTTCTAAAAGTCAGGAAAGTCTTCATGAAACAGCCTTTGTGTTTCTAACATCAGCTGCTGGGTTCCCACCAGGTGATCTCCAAGGGTACGCCATATAATACACATCACAATCTGACAAACTTTAGTATCAGAAGAACAATCTACTTTCCCTAAAACAACTCTTTTTTTCTTGTTCAACACATCTCTAACTTCTTAACACAAGATTTCCATGGCAATGAATTCTTCCTTAAATAATGCTTCCCCAAACTTCATTGTTTAGCTGTGGCCTCTTATCCCTCCTACTCATACCTAAAATGCTAGTAAAATAAATTAATATGATGTAATATGATTTAAATGCCACTGTTTCTTTCAAGAGCATCAATACATGTTTCTTCTGGTGTATTGAAATGAAAACCAAATCCTTGGGAATTCTCAGTGTTTGGTAGCAGTGCAATCTTATCCTTTCTGCTGTACCTACATCTGTTTTCTGACTTCAGTTTGATCATCTTTATTAAGAGGAACATTTGGATTTTTCTGGAAACAAAGAATCATTGGAGCCATCCAGATGCTTTCAGACAAATGTTTATGTCTAAGTGACACAGGATAATTACCTCATCTCTGTATGTTTCTGTAGTTTTGGAAATAGAAAAATTCTACTCACATAGTACTTGAAGAAATATCACAGAGTATTAACTTACAAAAAAAAACAAAACTTTTTTAAACTTATGTTGTAGAAAACAACCTGAACATCATTGGTAGTTGATTCTTTAATAAAATGCAAATAATTTGCACAATAATGCTGCTAAGCTGTTTTAGCTGCTGTAATTTTCACTGAGGAAAGAGATAGTTCTACTCAGTGTGCATGGTGGCTGCTTTTAGGTAGCAACTTCACTGGGTTAAGTGATACCAAGATAGCTGATAAAACATGTCTGGGTATGTCTATGGGGATGTTTTCAAAAAAGAAAAACATTTGAATTGGTAGATTGAATAAGAAACAAATAAAGAAGATCTCCCTCACCAATGTGGGCATGATCCAATCCATTGAATGCACAGGTAGAACAAAAAGGTGGAAGATAGGAGACAGTCATCTTCTGCTGCCCTCAAACACTGGAACTCAAGGTCTTGGGTGTTTTTACTCTGGGACTTACACCCGTGGTTCTCCCAGGTTTCAGGCCTTTGACCTTGGACTGAGAATTATACCATCACCATCCTCAGCTTTCCAATTTGCAGATAGCATATAGTGGGACTTCTTGGCCTCCATAACGGTGTGAACCAGTTCCCATAACAGATCCCCTCTTATATCTGCCTATCTGCCTATCTATCTATCTATCTATCTATCTATCTATCTATCTATCTATCTATCTATCTATCATATGTCTATCATTGTCGTCTACCCATTCATCCTATTGGTTCTGTTTCTCTGGAGAACCCTGACTAATACACACTGAGAATCTCATTGGTATGTTTTGTGAGAACTGCTTATGCCATCAAACATCTTAACAGATTTTGTTCATGGACTGTGTCAGAGAAACATTTTATCACAGAGATATAGAGTTTTAACTTTGTGGAATTTTGAAGGGCTTAGTTTTCTAAGATTTCTTCCAGGAATCCAAATATCTGGTTGATAAATTAGAAGCCCTGTCAAATCACGTATCTGTTATCACAAAAATCTTTGCTGCAATAGATAAAAACTGTAAAATTTATATGACTTCTCAAATAAATAATGTGTTACAGAATGGCTTCCTGGGAGTCTCCAAATGCCTGAAAAACTTTAAGATTACAGGCTGACAGATATTTTATGTTGCTGTGGTTTTTCTTGCTCTTCTTAACAAGTGAGTCTAATGATTGGAAGAGATATGCGAATGCTAGCATATCCATGCATACCTGATTTGATTCTATGCGTTCTTGGTACATTTTTTCTCCCGTGTATATGTGTGTGTGTGAGTGTGTGTGTGTGTGCGTGCACTTGCGATGGTTTGCTTGTATTGGAAAAGATAGTACTTAGGCGGTGGGTGATGAAAGAGAGACCTGAAAAGTCAGGAAGAACGTGTCTCTTCATCTTTAAATTCAAGGTAATAGAATATTTTTAAAGTATGGTGTTATAACAGCTAGATTAACTTCTACAAAGTGATTTCATTCTTTTAGACAAGCCTTTCCTAACTGAGATTCCGTGACAAAATTAAGCTCCACAGAAAATTATTTGAGTAACTATTTCCTCAACTCTTTCAGGGATGTTACTTAGTCAGTATCATTCTAAAAGGACAGAAAGAAGTCAATTCATTACATACAATCAATGACTTGGGGTGTGTGCACAATGATATACATATAATATATAATTGCATATACAAAATTCTGCAATGTACTAAAATAGTGCATAAATTATAAGTGTATTATCTACAAATAAAATACCACACATAATATTCAGAAAATAGAGATGGTCGGCTATCTAATGCATTGCAATAGAAATAAAATATTGTTAAACATATTTTACTTTGACTTCATAGGAGTTTCACAAATACCACATAATCTCAGCCCTTTTTATTGAGGCAGAAACTGAATCTCAGACGGTATGCCAGCTACTCCCCAAAGGCAGCCCCAGTATGAACCATGGCTCTTGGCATTCTGGGCTGGCCATGTGACTACTCACTATATATATATATAACATATAATTACATATGTAGATCTACATATAATTAGACATTATCTATAAATATGAAGTCCGACAATTAACTTTGTGAACTAACCCTGGAAAAAGTGCTACAGACCTCATTGTTGAATATAACTATGGTCACCTTCAAAGTACTCCCCCCTGGAAGCTGTGCACTGATGCCAGTACCTAGTCCACCCATCAAAGCAATTTGGAACACTATTTCTGGAATGGTCATCAGAGCCAGTGACGCATACCCTTGATATTCTGAACGTCATCAAATGTCTTCCTTTCAATATTTCCGTTATCTTTGGGCAAAGAAAAAAGTCACTGGGGAACAGATCAGGTGAATAGGGAAGTTGTTTCAATACAGTTATTTGTACGGTGTTGGCAGTGTAAGAACACAGGGGCAAATTTGTGGACTTAACTGCCAGACCGCCACAAATAAAAACAACCGCTAAGATGGTCATTCCAGAAAAAGAATTCCAAAATCACTTTGATGGGTATGGCATCAGTGCATAGCTTTCCAAGGTGAGTCCTTCAAAGGTAACTGGAGTGATAATCAGCAATGAAGTAGGCAGCATTTTTTCCTAGGATGTTTTGCAAACCTAATTGTCAGACCTCAAATATAATAAGCTGACAAAAGACAGATTAATCGGAAAAAAGCATACCAATTTTTAAAATTTATTTTTATTTTTTAAGAGACAGGGGCAGGAACTACCACACAGGTTGGAATATAGTGGCACTATCACAGATCACCACAGCCTTGAACTCTGTTTACAACTCTGGAACCCCTTTTTCTTCCAATATCTATTATTATCAATATCATTGTTATTATTATTATTATTTTAGAGACAGGATCTCACTTTGTAATCTAGGCTGCAGTGTAGTAGCACAGTCATAGCTCATCGCAGGCTTGAACTCCTGGTATTGATCTATCCTCCCACCTCAACCTCCTAAGTAACTGGGACTACAGGCATGTGCCACCATAACTGGTTTTCAAAAAAAAAAAATTGCAGAGACATTGAGTCTTACTATGTTACCCAGGCCAGTCTAGAACTCCTGGCTGCAAATGATTCTCCCACCTTGGCCTCCCAAAGTGTTGGAATTAGAGGCATGAGCCACTGTACTTGACACCAAGCCTCTCCTTCACCACAAGGATCACCACATCTGGGGACTTTTGTGGTGTGGAGGTAGGGATGGGAAAACAAGAGGAAGGAAGCTCGGGGTAGGGTCACGATGGGGAGAGACTGGCTATGTGCCTTTGCTTCGTCAAGCTATGCTAACAAGGACACAGCATGAAAGAATGTGTCTATCACCCACCTTCTTCCTGGTCCAGCTACGCAATTCTTTCCATGACCTTCTCTCGCTTCCTTCTATCTTCTCTTAATTTTTACTTACTTTGAAGAAAATGTGGCCTTTCACTTGGGGTTTATGAATGCATATTTTGTCTGCAAGTGATCTTCTTGGTTTTTTAATTTTTTTTAACTAGAAGTTTCACTCTGTCACTCAGGCTAGAGTACTGCAGCGCCATCCTGGCTCACCACAGCCTCCACCTCCTAGGTTCAGACAATCCTTCTTCCTCAGCCTTCCATGTAGCTGGGACTACAGGCATAAACCACCAGGCCTGGCTATTTTTTTAAAAATTTTATGTAGAGATAGGGCCTTGCTATGTTTTTCAGTCTGATTTTGAACTTCCAGCCTCAAGTGATCCTCTTGGATGGCCTCCCAAAGTGTTGGAATTTCAGATAAACAAAAAATATTTTTCTAGTGTTAAGCAGGTACCTTTCAATATTTAGGATGCATGTTTACTACAAAAAAGTCTTAGGCATTTATCTGAATATCTGGTCTAAGTTTCTTATATTTCATTGGGCAACTTTTGGCTGGAGGGAAGTTTTGGAAAGAGAAGGCTGAGACTCCAGAGAAAAACATTTTTTAAAATTTCAGGTATTGCCCAGCACCAGTTCTTCTCAGTCCATTGTTTTTGCTGTGGTTGTTGTTCATAGCTCACATTCTAACCCTAACCACAAAAAAGATATGGCTTCATCAATGCTGAGACATTCCTGTGGTTAGAAAAGCACTCAAAATCCCTGCTTTCCTGGAAGTGGGTTGGTACCATCTATTCCACATTTAAACACGTCTTATGTCATTTTTAGCACTTGAAGCACAGCTTGAAATTTAGAAGTAAACAAACAAAAAGGTTGCACCATCCAAGTACTTGACTCCTAAAGAGATCTGAACATTTTTAAACCAGCTTAATGAAACTAGTGTGTAAATGAGACGAGCAATGTGAAAACTGGTAGAAACTAGCGATAGCAAGAAGGGACAGCTGACTGCAAAATAAGGTGATAGTGGAATTATAAAGACAAATGTGCCCAAAATTCCAAAAGTCAGCGGCTAACAACTTCCCTGTGCTACCACCCACCACACTTTGTCCCTGCAGGCAAAACTATCAAAATTGGGTACAAACACCAGATACATTAGTATGATCTTAAATTCATAAAAATTATACTTCAGAGTATTCTGTTAAGAAGGAAAAATAGCACACAATCATTTTAAACAAAAGTTCAGACTTTAAATTGCCAGTAAAAAGAGGGCCTGATGCTTTAAAAAATAAGCTTCTTTTATCTGGAAAGTTCGCACGTGAATTCCTTGAAGATACTCCATTAAAACAGGTGTGAGTGTTTAATGTTTTGGCTCTCAGATGATTGCACGGAAGAGAAACTACTTTTCTTCCTGCCTTCCTAAATTCTCAGCTGGGGTCCCTGAAACAAAAGACAAGTTAACAAGAGAAATACAAACAAGTTGATTTACATGTGTATTACATTCTGGTAGTATATATGCATACGACAAAAAGTCTTAGGCATTTATCTGAATGTCAAATCTAACTGAGTTTTTAAATATTTCTTCAGCAGCTTTTGGTTGGAGGGTAGTTTTTGGAAAGAGAAGGCTGGGACTCTAGAGAAAAACATTTTCTTCTTAAATTTCAGGTATTACCTAGCACCAGCTCTTCTCATTCCAGAAATGGGCGACTCAGAGAAGTGGCTTAGAACTCTGGCTTTTGCAGCATCGTCAACACAGAACAATAAAGGTTTAGAGAAATGACAAAGCAAAGGAAAAGAACCCAAGACTCTAGTGACAGTAAAGGCAAGAAACTAATGGCAGATAAAAATGAGAAGTAGGATGTGAGGGCGATCGGACTCTGTCACCCTATGGATAGCCAGAGCTGATTCGGCTAATCTGGCTGGCCAGGCGGGTGTCCCCTTCCTCCCTCACTGCTCCATGTGTGTTCCTCCTTCAGCTGTGTGCTCAGTTGAAGATGACTATCTCCATTAGTGGAGGACAGTTCTTCAGTCAAGGGCATATGAGTAGCTATGCTCTCCTGCTAAAGCCTCCAAACCAGCTCTCAAAAATGAAATAGTAAAGTTTTGTGCATAGACTGCACTCTGGGAGAGTCTCCAGGGTGGTTCACTTTTGCCATTACTGGTAGAGCAGGGAGGAGGACTTGTAAATTCAAGACCTGCTTTTAATCAAATAAAAGGAGGGCAGAGTGCTTTTCTTGTGTCTTCTTCTCAATTGTCTTCAGCTCAAAAAATCCTTATACCAAGAGGCCCATTTCAAGGTGGCATAATCTGTCACTCTCCACTGTGTTTTTGAACTGCCATACAAACACACTTTTATGACATGGTCCCTTACCAACTCCTCCTGGCACGTGTTTTCAAGTAAAGACATTGAATATCGGAGAAAGAAAGTGAGGCAGGGAGGAAGTGAAGAAAACGATCCAGGATAAACCCAAGAGCATTATCAAGAAGCTTAACTTCAGCATTTACATGTGTCACTTTCAAAATGTTAATTGTGTGATGGCTACTTTTAGCTGGATAAATACTGGAAAACTCAGAAGGAGTGTATGTGGAAAAAAATGAGTTCCAGGAAATTTTCTTAAGCTTCTTACACATTAAAGAGCTCAGGCCTATAGGTCGTTAATATTACGAATAAAGTTTCCAGGCTAGTTATTCAGGTTAGGATTTTACAGCATAGTGAGCATAGCCTTAGGTGATAGTAAAAGATAATGCATGAATGTGTGGTTACCAGTAGGCCCACAGAGTTGTGCCTTGGCTCAGCCTTGAAGAATTTGCAAGAGAGAGTGGTGCAAAACTGGTTTTCCTTCTGTGATCCATTTCATTGCAGACTACTAATAATAACAGTGCTTCAAGGAAGTTTTGGACAGCTGTGAGAAATATTTGTCTTAGCATGTAACCAACATACCTGTCAGATTCAATTAGCAAGTGGTGACCTCATCACTAATATGAGTACTGTCGGAGGAAGTTGAATTTCAGTATTGCCATGTCAGTTTTCATGGCATTATAGAGCAGTGATTCTCAAAGTGTGTTTCCTGGGCAGCAACTTGAAGATCACCTGATAACTTGTTTGAAATACATACACACATGCACACACACAAGGGAGATCCCTCAAAAATGGAATTTATTTACTTAAAAATTTTGTATTTATCCTTTCATGTTTAAATTTCAGTCACCTTCCAAGTACTCTCTGTTTGATACAATACACTTTTGAGATGCTTTTTCCACTGTTCAAAACAGTTTTTGAACTCATCAATTTTGATGCTTTTTGGTGCTTCTGTCATTTTTTGTTTCGCATCTTCCACATCAGCAAAACATTTCTCTTTGGGGAATTTTTCCATTTGAGGAAACAACAAAAAAAGGCCCCCTGATGAGATCAAGTGACTAGAGAGGGTGGGTCATGGGAGTCATGCCATTTTTGGTCAAAAACAGCTGAACACTCAGCACAGTGTCGGCAGGTGCGCTCATAAATCACCTATCATGAAATGGGCAAATCCATTGAAAGATCTCCAAAAATAAAATTCACTGAAGCTGGACACAGTATTTCACAACAATGCTAGCTGATACACTGATGCCCATGGGTTCCTAGAGCACTTACTTTGTGGGAAAATCCTGTACTACAGGGGGGCGCCCTCCAAAAGATAATTCCATTTTTTGAGAGATCCTCCCTTATACACACACACACACACACACACACAACTGAATTAGAGACACTTGGAATGAGTCATAAACAATCTTCATTTTATCAAGTCCCTCAGGTTATTCTGATGCTTGCTAGGGTTTGAGAACTTCCGATGTAGAGGATTAAGGCTAATTTTTGTGGTGGTTGTAATTTCTCCATCTCTTTAACAAAAAGAATTATCTTTGTGTTTGTATTTTTATTCTAAAACTTTCTATCTTTTTTAAAACTTTATATATCCATAATTGCTACTTTTGTAAGAATTGTAGTGGAATCCAATGCACAAGGGAAGTCATACGATTGATCAGATAACAGTGGCAAGTACTAAGTGAGACTATGGTTGTCAAGCGGTCTCGACATCATGGTCAGTGGCTTAGAGACGTCTTTGGTCACTGAGTCACATCAACTCTCTCCTCCAACAGATTTCTGCTTCCAACAGAATCTGGGACTGCCAGATTTAGCCAATAAAAATGCAAGTCACCAAGCTAAACGTGAATTTCGGATAAACAGTTCATATTAGTTTAGCATAAGTATGTCCCAAGCAATGTTTAGGAAATACTTACAAATTATTCACTATGTATCTGAAAATCGGTTTTAACTTGGTGGCCTACATTTCACCTGACAGCTCTAACCCAAGTGCCTCTAACCCAGGGACAGTGCAGAGTATAAATAAAGTGAAGGTTCTGAAATTTAAGTCCATTCGGTACACATGTACTTGAAAAAGAGATTAACAGTGTATGTGAGAAGTATATTTTTTTCAGTGACATCTACTACAAAATCTACCGTAAAATGCAATTAAAACTTGTAAATATATACATGCCTTGGGTGTATGACAGGACAGAATAGAAAAATTCTCTATCTATGAAGTAACAGAATGTAAAGGATGTGGCTATCATCCCCTTCACTATTAATAAAATGATTTGCAAATGGTGATTCTAAGAGGTGATATGCTAGACTGTTCGCATCCCTTTTCTCACCACATGTTACCAAGCGAGCTTTCTTCTGGCCCTTGGGCAAGGCAAGGCAAGGCTGGAGCTCTGGGTCTATGTGTGCGTCTGAGGGTGGGAATATGTGAGCACATGTATGTAGAAATGTGTGGGTATATGTATGTGTGTGCAAGTTTGAGATAGAGAAGAAAGCATTCAAAGGTCATTTCCAGCTGTCCTCATTATGGTCAGTTTCTAGAATGCTCAGCACTCTCAGTCATAAAAAAGGAAATTACAACATAGGGCTTTTGGAGTCTCACATGAAATAATATTTTTGAAAGCACTTGGTAAACCATGATATAAGATTCATTATGATATAGTAGAAGGTGTGTGGGCTTTGGTGTCAAATAAACAGTATGATTCTCAGTTCAAAGACTTATAAGCTGGGCATGTTATTTAAACCTTGAATGAGCTTCCTCATCTGTAATGTAGGAATAACACCTACCTCCAACACTGTTAACAGAACTAATGTATGAAAAGTGATAGGAAGCAAGGAGGCACCACAGACAGTCCATGGGCCTATATTTTAAGGGCTAAAGTTTTGGAACTTTGGGTAGTGTAAAACTCAATCTCTTTTCTTGCTTCAGGTTATTAAATACCTATGATTTGATTTTAATAAGATCAGGATCTTATTCTCTTCTTTAAAAGTAATTAAAGTCAGCATAGATTTCTTTTTTTTTAAATTTGCCACTCAGACTGCAGGATCTGATGCCTTCATTAATGATTTAAAAAACTACTTAGAATGTATTAGAGCAGGGTGACCAGTTTCAATAATTTACCATCTTTGTAGATTACTCTCTTACACTCAGGATGGAAAGTAACCCACACTCATCCTGGAAGACCCAACGCTGAAGGTATTTGATTTGAATAAATCAAGCAGAAAAACCCAATTACATTAATTTGCAATACAGTAATTTATTTAGTAATATCTATTATTAATTTCTATTTGCAACCAGATTAAATATGTAAATATATACAAGCTTTGCTGTATATTAGGATGACAGGACAGAATAGGGAAATGGTTTCCAGCAAGTTCACCTGTGCAGGTTTCTTATTTTAACTATCATATTAGCGACACAGGGTATTTATTTGAGTTACATTGAGTTATACTGAGTTATCATAAAGTTCAGACATATTTAGCCATTCATTGACCCATCCTCCTGCATCCAGTCCTCCAGAGGAAAAGACGTTTTGAAAAAAAGATTAGCAATATATGTGAAAAGTACAGTAAGTCCCCTGCATATGAACCTTCAAGTTGCAAACTTTCAAAGATGCAGATGTGCATTTGCATGTCTGATCACATACGTTAGTTCACATGTCTAGCATCCATTGTCACATGAGTGCCTCTACACGTGGTTGTGTTTGTGTACTTTACTATATAGTACTGTTTAGAGTACAATAGCAGAGTTCTTTATTTCAAACCCATAAGTCTGAAAGCAAGTGTAAAAGCAGTGGTGACGTAGATGGTTCAACTAACACATGTTAGTTGGGCATCTAGGCTAACTTTGTTGGACTTACAAACAAATTGAACCTACGAACATGCCCTTGGAATAGAACTCATTCGTATGTAAAGGACTTACTGTATATTTTTAAAGTAAAATCTACTATAAAATGAAATCTGGAATAAAATTATACCTGACTTGTGTCTGATGAATATTTTTTTTTTCAGATTTCAATTTTGAACAACTTAACCAATTTTTTTTTAGTTGACTTTTATTCAACTGGTGAAAATGACTGAAAATGTAAGCACACCGTGTTCTAGATATTCAGTTGTGAAGGAATGAAAACACGAGCAGCCACACTGCAAAATCTCACTGGAACTACAGGAGAGTCCCAGAGTTCTCACCACTCCCCCAGATCAATATCAAGTCATTTAGATTACAGCCCCATCGATGCCGATATGACTTGAGATATTTATTTTTCCTACTTTGAATCTTAGAGCCCTAATTCATAAAATAAGAAAAGTGGAGGGTTTTTGACCTGTATTAGTTTGCTAGGGCTACCCAACAAAGTGCACAGACTGGGTGGCTTAAACTATAGAAGCATGTTTTCTCACAATTCTGAGGCTACAAGCCTGAGATCAAGGTTTCTGGCAGAGCTGGTTTCTCCTGAGGCCCCGCTCCTTGACTTGTGGATGGCTGTCTTTTTCTTCTATCTTCAGATGACCTTTTCTCTGTATGAGTCTTCCTAATCTCCTCTTTTTAAATTTTTTTTGGAGTTGGGGTCTCACTCTGTTGTCCAGGCTGGAGTGCAGTGGCACAATCATGGCTCATTGCAGCCTCGATCTCCTAGGCTCAGGTGATACTTCTGCTTTAGCCTCCCAAGTGACTAGGAATACAGACGTGCACCACCATGCCCAGAAAATATTTAGATTTTTTTGTAGAGATGAGGTTTCGCTATGTTGCCCAGGCTGATCTTAAACTCCTAGGCTCAAGTCATTCCCCTGCCTCGGCCTCCCAAAGTGCTGGAATGACCAACATGAGCCACCTCTCCCAGCTGTAATCTCCTCCTTTTTTTGCGGGGGTTGGAGTCTCACTCCATCTCCCAGGCTGGAGTCCAGTGGCACCCTTAAGACCACTCCAACATTAACCTACTGGGCTCCAGTGATCCTTCCACCTTAGCCTTTCAAGTAGCCGGAACTACAGGCGTGTGCTACCACACCCAGCTAATTTTTTATTTATTGTAAAGATGAGGTCTCACCAAGTTGTCTGGGCTGGTCGCAAACCTATGGGCTCAAGCAATCCACTCGTCTCAGCCTCCCAAAGTGCTGGGATGACAGACTGAGCCACCGAGCCTGGCCTCCTCTTCTTATAAATACACCAGTCATAGTGGATTAGGACCCATCCATATGACCTCATTTTACCTTAATTATTTGTTGAAAGCCTTGAAAGGCCTTATCTCCAAATGCAGTCACATTTCTGAGGTACTGGGGATTAGGGCTTCAACATATGAACATTGAGAAGCCATGATCCAGGCCATAACAGGGTTTGACTCATCCTTCTCGCCTTGCTTCAAGAATTCCAACCAAGAAGCAGTATCCAATTGGCCCCCTCCTCACCCTATTTTGCCAAACCTCCTTTTACCAAAAGCAGACTAATTTGTATGTTATTTCTTTAGAGCTTTGTAACCATAATATCAACTAAACTCGTATTAGTCACTTCTTGCTGCTGTAGTAAATTACATTTAGTGGGTTAAACAAATGTATCCTTTATCTTATACTTCTGGATGTCAGAAGTTTGCAATTGGCCTCACTGGACTACAATCAAATTTTTTAGCAGGACAGTGTCCTCTCTGGAAGTACTAGAGGAGAATCCATTTCCTTATCTTTCCAGCCTCTAGAGACCATATGCATTTGTTGACTGATTGATGGAAAATATGATTTATTGAGACAGTTACTGGCTAAGAAGTATACACACTGTTCTTTAAAATTTAAAGAATATATTTCTTTTCAATTATAAATATAGTTCCTGCTCACCATATAAACTTAAAAACATAAAGCAGTTAATGAATTCATAGTCACAGTCTTCAGGATGAGCAAATATCTCTATCCTATCAATCTAGAAAATTATAGATGTGGATATTAGTGAGGTGATACTGCTACCTTCTTGCCATGTGTACGTGTTTGTGGGGGCAGAGTCAAAGATAAGCATCCCTTTTAACACACATGCACATCCCCACAGGCCTGCAAATGCTGTCTAGTAGGAAACTGAGCACTCCATTCCACAGTGATCTCTGCTTCAAGGGCACTGATGACCACTGTACTATTTGGAATTTGACCCAATGAGCCTTAACTGAATTTCACATTGACTCAACAATTCAGGGTTGATAGGTTTTAGTGGCATCAGTTCCACTTCTACACAAGAAGGATATAAACATCAAGCTCTAAGTATGGGCATCTGGGGGATGCGGGTAAGGGCTAGGAATGACCTCATTGTATCTGGATGACTTCTCACATATTTCCCGTCATTCTACCACATCAGCCACTCAATTCAATTCTGTTGTGCCTTGCCTGAGTTAATGTTGCCTTGACTTTGACTCATGTACCCTAATGGTCATTTATGCAAATCATTCAGATAGGAAAGAAGATAATAACTAGAGATCCCAGGCACAAATATTTGATTTTTTAAAATTTTCTGAGGGTTACCTTATTGCAATCCAGGAGCAACACCTTGCTATAATGCCTACTTGGTTTTTAAATATACATTCTGATGTAATAAATGCCGGGTAGGTACAGATGAAAAGGGTTGCAGCTGTGAGCACACTGAGGATGAAATAAAAATTACTATTATAATAAGATGTCATCCATGGTTAACAGGCTAATAAAACAAATCTCTTCTTTTTAAATTGCTTAAGAGCAGAACCTGCAGAACTTATTTGAATTTATCCTCAGAATACTAGCATGAGAGAGTGAGAAATAACATGCTGATATATATATGGGGGGGTGGGCAGGCAAGGTCTCTGTCTCCCAGGCTGGAGTGCAGTGGCATGATCATGTCTTACTGCAGCCTCGATCTCCTGGGCTCAAGCTATCCTCCCACCTCAGCCTCCCATATAGTTGGGAATACTGGTGTGCACCCATTCATCTGGTTCATTTTTTAAAAATTGTAAAGATAGAGTCTTTCTGTGTTCCCCAGGCCAATCTGGAACTACTGGCCTTAAGTGATCCTCCTGCCTTGGTCTCCCAAAATGCTGGGATTACAGGAATGCACCACAATGCCCAGCCAGACACTGACCTTTAGAATCCTGAAAATAAACAGTGTGGTTAATTGTTCAGTATATCTTTA
The DNA here is from genome assembly GCF_000164805.1 of Carlito syrichta. Taxonomy (NCBI): domain Eukaryota; kingdom Metazoa; phylum Chordata; class Mammalia; order Primates; family Tarsiidae; genus Carlito; species Carlito syrichta. The sequence continues at coordinate 213,085 of NW_007246661.1, read as the reverse complement.
GAAAATGAAAATTTTGGCCATTGCCTACTGATAGTAAAGTAAAAGTAAGATTTTAAAAAGCATATTTAGAAGAAGATCTAAACATGTCCAATGAATTATGAAAGAAAGTGAAGTTTGAGAAGCACCGTTATCCTAGAATGCAAAAGAAAGCAATGCCCTGTTTGATTCATTGGTGTGTTTAAGTGTAGTTCTGCTTCTATGAAATCTCTCCAAAATGTACTGGAGAGTACACCAGTATCCACCTAAATGAAGATACTCTTGTTTCTTATTTGTAAAATGCACTAATAATGCCTGCCCCATGGGATTGTTTTTAGAGTATATTAATGCATATAATTCATTCGTGAAGTCTTTGTTGGGTAGCACTATATACTTGGCACTATTCTCAGTCCCTGAGGGAGAGTGGAGAGCAAGACAGAAAAGTTGCCTTTTGCATTGCCTTCTGCATTCCAGACAGAGTGGATCAGTGAGAAATGCATTTGTTTATGAATAAAACAACTACCTCCCCCCAAATAGAGGCTGTGCTGGTCTAGAGAGCCCATAGAGAGACCTGGAGAAGGTTATTGAGGTTTCTGAGACCAACATGATGGCAGTGGAGCCGAAAGGAATTAATACATAGGGGATATATTTTGAACTCGAGTCAGAAGGATTCACTGATGGACTGGACGCTGGAAATGGAAGAGAAACTCAAAAGTGACTTCTAGGTATTTGTCTTAATAATTAATCAGCGAAGAGAAGAAGAGGAGGGAGAGGGGGAGGAAAAGGAAGAGGAAGAAGAAGAAAAAGAAAGATGAAAAAAGAAGAAGAAAGGATAGAAATAAAAATGTAATCTACATTTAACTCAGGGGATCTTCTATTTTAGAGTTGTATGATATTTTATCATTTTAAAAGGATATAATGGCGCTCAAAATAATTCTGTAGGCAAATATGACTGGTTAGGAAATCAGATAATAGCATGTCTCCAATGTTAACGTAAAGTAGGTATCTTTGTTCCAGGTCTTGAAAATGGACAATATCCTTATGAAATGCATGTTAATAACCACATTATGAAGATAAATCAACAGAGGTTCTGATGAGTTAATTCACTGGTGCAGACTTATGCAATGAGTTAGCAGTATCAGGATTCAATCCTAGGTCTCCTGTATGTTAGTTCTGCCTTCTTTCCGCAGACCAGCCTACAGATTCTTAAGAGCCTCCTTCAGTTCGTTCATTGATGGCATCACTTCCTTCTCTGAGTTAATAAAATTCATCCTCAGAACGTTACCTAGGAGGAAGTTTGTTTCCTCTGGCTGCTTAAAAAAAGAGAGCAAGACACTGAGAGAATGGACGTTCATCAGATGTGCCCACTTGGACACAAGGGTGGCGGGAGACAGGAAAGGCAAGGCCGTGGGCTCTGAGAAACACTGAGCCTAGGCAGGTAGAGGCAGAAAGACAATACTGAAAACCTGAGGTGGGGTGAAGATGTGACAATGATCCAGGGTGCCCCTTGGGGGAACCAGATCAGGGACAACTTCTGCTTTTTCTATCTTAGGTCAGTCATGTTTTATATGTGAAGCAAACAAAGCCTGGGTTCAAGTATCTGAAGTGGAGATTTTGAGACTATTCCTAACGTGCCTCTGCTTTAAAAACTTTGGCTAAAAGTTACATTCAGATATGTTCAGGTCCCCCTGAAAGTAAGCACTTTAATTGACTTTGCACTGCTTCTGTGGGGGGAATACTATTTTGCATTCTGTCCCGCTGTGGTCATTCGCATCCAAAAGATGCCTCCTACCCTTATGGCTCAGGTTAAATTTCTTTTTTTTTTTTTTTTTTTGAGTTGGAGTCTCACTCAGTCGCCCAGACTGGAGTGCAGTGGCCTCTCCTGGCCACCGCAGCCTCGACCTGCTGGGCTCCGGCGATCCTTCCACCTCAGCCTTCCGAGTAGGTGGAGCTACAGGTGCGCGCTACCACGTCTGGCTAATTTTTTGATTTATTGTAGAGATGAGGTCTCACCAAGTTGCCCAGGCAGGTCTCGAACCCGCGGCCTAGGCAGTCTACTCACCTTGGCCTCCCAAAGCGTGGGATTACAGGCTGAGCCGCTGAGCCTGGCCGAAATTACTTATTTGCTTAATAAAAAATTTTAAAAACCAGATTCTTGGGAACTTTTAACCTATTAGAGACATCAAGGAAGAACAGTCTCTCAGTTTGTTATTTCTATCAAAACACACACACACGCACACACACACACATGTGAACACTGCAGTGAGGGCTGCCAATGTTACCTCAGTGACTTTCTTCTCTCTGTGCTAAATTGGAATTGTGCAAGTCTGATCTGAGCACCTGAGTCCTACAAGGGAGGAAGCAATTTAGAAAGCGAGGCTTTTAAAGAGCAGGGAAAAGAATGGAGCCTTTGACAAGCTGAGTGCTAACTGGATTAAAACATAGGCAAGAAAATTAGACTGAAGCATTTTAATCTGAGGCAATTGAACGGGTGCACATTTTCAACACTAAAAGGAGTGGCGGGAATGCGCTCATTTGAGGAGTGTGGGGAGGGACAGTGGCCTCACTGCTGCCTTCCTTCTCAGTCCCTTTACTGTTCCACAGTATCCTGCAGTGCGATCATTTTTCACCTCCGTGAAAATAATGGTTCCTTCAAAGGACCTGAAGGTACCACTGATTCCAAGTGAAGCTGACTCAGACTGATGGAGGGAAATGAAAAGTAAATGTAATTTCATTTCAGGTTTCTGCAAGCTATTTGCAAATGAAAGCAAGAGACACCCCAGAAATCACGAGCAATTCAGCATGCCATGTCCCCAAATAGAGGATTAAGATGAAATGGAATCACTTAGTAACCCCAATGGAATATTCAGCAGCTGTCAGGGAGTCTGGCTGGAGAAACAGATGTTGCAAAACCAAGGAGGCCCGTGTACACTGGGCGAGGGTGGGATCTCTCTGTCTCTCCTCTTGGGCAATGAGCTGCCACGTTGAGGCTTTGAAGCTTGCAAATGCAAGCTTTGATTTGAAGGCTTTGCATGGGCCCTGAGGATGTGAGCCTCTGAGTTCCAGATATCTGATGTGACCCAGGCACCATGGTACAGGGGGTTTTCTTTTTTGGACCCTGTGTGAGTAAACTGGCCATTACACATGGGAAGTTTGTGGGTCTTCTCTGTCCCTGTCGTCTCTGTGATTATGTGAAAGTTCCTGGTTCCAAAAGATTTCTTCATCTCCCCAGTAAAGGCCATCAGTTTGCTTCCTTCTATTGCTAACTTATTACTGCCTTTTCTTGTCTCTTCTTTTTTTGTTGTGGTTCTTTTTGAGTTGGAGTCTCACTCTGTCACCCAGGTTGAAGTGCAGTGGCATGATCACAGGTACAGCAGCCTCAACATCCTGGGCTCAGGCCATCCTCCCACTTCAGCCTTCCAAGTAACTGGGACTACAGGCATACACCACCACACGACCTAATGCTTTAAATTTATTGTAGAGACAAGGTCTCTCTGTATTGCCCAGGTTTATCTTGAACACCTGGGCTCAGGTATTCCTCTCACCTTGACCTCCCAATTACTGCATCTTCTTAACTCTGAGATGCATTTTTTTTTCCAGCTTAAAACTTGGAAATTGAGATTAATCTTACAACTGACATCTCCAACTGAAATCTTACCATCGCTATTGCAATGTTCCTTTTCCACTCTCTTGTCCTAAGTGGGAGTGAGGGGGAAATGAATAAATATGGTATATTGGTATAAAAAGGTAACTCTTGTCACCAGCCTCTAAGGCCACAGGGAATGAAAGTTGACAGGAGAGAGCAGAAGAAAGAGGGTACCCAGGGCTGAACCCTGATGACTCTGGGGCCAAGTATCCCAGATAAGTGGAAACCAAGAAGGAAGTGCCCACAGGACCCTAATTGATGACCCATGCTGACTCTGCCAATTATAACCAGAGGGCAATGGTCTTAGAATGGAGAAAATCAAGCCCCATTTGTCCCTGTGCTTTTGTGCTTGCTTTAAGTTTCCTCCATGGAATATACTAGAAGGAAAGAGATTTTTAATCTACACAAGAGTGGTGAGAGGAGTACTTTCCCTGTTTACTCTTTTATGTCTCTTTTACATATATACCCCCTCCATGTCTAATATGCAATTTTCCCAGCTGTTCAAGGTGCCTAAGACACTGGGTTTGCCACACCACCCCAAGCAAGGCCCAAATCTGTGTGCCTCCCTCCCTGTCAGCCCAAAAAACCTCTCTTTCCTTCCACCCCATCCCTCAGGGCATTAAGTGATCACTTCTACTTGGAGAAATGAATTTAGGTGAAGATGTTAATGGATAATCATAAGTCCCCTCCTTGGGTCCCCTCCTTTGCTTTTTAAAGTGTTCTTTGGGAAGTGCAGTATCTTAGCTCAAAATTGATTGACTTTTAACTAAGGAATTTTTTTTCAGGACACCAGGTAGGGTATTTAGGGCAAGAGGAACTTTAAATACCCACTGAATTCCCTATATGCTCTGTCTGAGCTCAAAGGGTCTGGGCTCAGGAAATGTAGGAAGCTACCTCTTTGCCCCTGGCATTTTGATCACAGTTTTGGAGATTTCAACAAAAGAAGGGGAAAAAGAAGTCAGTCTTTCATTTGCAAATTGCTTGCCCATTAGTTTTTAACGAACACTTTATTCTTCTTTCATGATGACACAGGCTGAAGGTATTTACCCAACCTAATTTCTCCTCAGTTTAGTGCGAGTATTTGACTAGTCCCTGTAACAGAATCATCAGAACAAACATTTATTTTGCTACCATTCGAGAGAACTTTGCAGCCAAAGGGAGAAATTAGGAAATATGCAAGACATGGTCACTGCTCTCTCATGGGTCATACTATCTAGCTGGAGGGAAAAGTTCATGGAAGGCAGAACAAGAGCTACATAACAGATTCGGCATAATGGCATGTGGGAATGAATGGGAAAATTCAGTTCTCTGGGTATTTCAGAGGAAAATAGTTTGCACAAAAAGTCCTTGGACGAGCTGAATCTGAAAGATGGTATTTTTGGAGACCTGTTATTTTTACTCACTCTGTGCCCTTATCTCCTTTGGAGAATTTTCCTCTTTCCATTCCGTGTGGTCTTGAGAACTGTGAGTCTCACACAGGTGTTACATCTGATCCAGGTTGGTCAGTCAGGATTCTTTACCTCTCTGATAAAGAGAACTGCTTCAGGTAAGCACATGACTCAATGTGGGTCAATCAGAGCCCTTCCCTGAATTGACTGATTCATGCACACTGGGGAGGAGCCATCCTTTTCTCCAGGGAGACTAAATAGAAAGGGTATGAACATGTGATTGTTAAAATCCATTTTTTTTTTTTTTTGAGTCGGAGTCTCACTCTGTCTCCCAGACTGGAGTGCAATGGCCGCTCCCGGCCACCGCAGCCTCGACCTGCCGGGCTCCAGCGATCCTTCCGCCTCAGTCTTCCGAGTAGTCAGAATTACAGGCACGCGCTACCACGGCCTGCTCATTTTTTTATTTATTGTAGAGGTGAGAGTTCGTCAAGTTGCCCAGGCGGGTCTCGAACTCGCGGGCTCAGGCAATTCACTCACCTCGGCCTCCCAAGGCGCGGGATTACAGACTGAGCCACAGAGCCTGGCCAAAATCCCTTCTTTTCTCACGGAGAGAGTCTTCCTATAGAATGAAGCCAAAATTCAAGAGAAAATACAGAAATAAGAGAAGAAACAGGCTTGTTCTTGACATCTTTTGAGCACTCAAATGTAGATTTAGTCTACCCTCTAGTTTTATAAGCCAGTAAATCTCCTCTATATCTTAATTCTGCAGAGACACTTCACCACCCCACTTCTGGAACTCAATTTTCTCATGTTAATTACTTGATATGGTTCCAAAAAATCACTAAAACTCAGTACACTTTTTTTCCAGTCTTGTATCTCTGTGTTTAATTTTGGACCATTTCTATTGTTATATATTTAAATTCACTGATATCTTCTTCTGTAGTACTTAATCTGCTCTAATCCTATCAAGTAACTTTTTTCCCCATTTCTGATATTATATTTTTTATATCTGGAATTTATCTTTGGGTCTTTAAAAATATATATATATTCTGCTGGGCATGGTGACTCAAGCCTGTAATCCTAGCCCTTTGGAAGGCCGAGGTGAGGGGACTGCCTGAGCCCACATGTTCAAGAACAACCTAGGTAACTTGGTAGACCTCATCTCTACAATAAGCAAAAAAATTAGCCAGGCGTGGTAGCATGCACCTGTAGTTCCTGCTACATGGAAGGCTAAGGCAGAAGGATTGCCAGAGCCCAGCAGGTCGACGCTGGGATGACCACAAGCATGCCACTGCACTCCAGGCTGGGTGATGGAGTAAGTCTCCAACTTCAAAAAAAATTATATATATATATTTCTCCTCTCACCATGTTCATGTGCTTTTCTATCCATGTTGCAGAACTTAACAGAAGTCTGCTCACCCAGTGCAGCAATGCCAGACATCCATACTGAGGTTTGCAGTGAAAGAAAGGAGGGCATTTATTTGCGGTGTTCCAAGCTAGGAGAATTATGAAGCTCATGTTTAAGACCTGATCTTCCCAGTGGTTTTCTAGTAAAAGTTTTTCAAAGCAGGGAGGAAGAGGTTACAGGCAAAGTAAAAAACTCAACACACATAGGCTAAACATTCTTTTGACCTAAAAAGATGGGATATCTCAAAGCAGGGGCTTACAGGTAGATTCAAAGATTTTCTAATTTGCAATTGGTTAAAGAGGCAAAGCTTTGTCTAAAATTTGGGGTCAGGTTGGGCGCAGTGGCTCAAGCCTGTAATCCCAGCACTTTGAGAGGCTTGCCTGAGCCCAGGGGCTGGAGATCAGCCTCTGCAACTTGGCAAGACCTCATCTCTACAATATATCAAAAAACTAGCTGGGCACGGTAGCGCATGCCTGTAGTTCTGGCTACTTGGAAGGCTGAGGTGGAAGGTTCACCTGAGCCCAGCAGGTCGACATTGGGGTGACCGTGAACATGCCACTGCACTTCATCCTGGGCAACAGAGTTAAACTTTGGCACAAAAATAAAAACCAAAAAAACAAATTGAGGGTCAGCAGAAAAGAATGTTAGCTTCGGTTCATGGGTACGACTTCCTCTAAGTCCCACGTGAAGAACTTCAGAACAAAGACTGGTGGTCAGAGTTTAGTCCTCAGTTTCCCCTTATTTGAGATCTACATGCCAGCAGATCCATTTGGTAGGGGTTCGGGTTTCTGAAAAACAACTCAGGGACATATGTCAAGATGTTATCTTTAGTTTCTATAGGGAGCATCTTGTGACTCTAACCTTCTTGGCTATTGTTTTCAGGTACTATTACCTTCTTGCTTATCAAGTTGTTCCTTTACGTCTCAGGGCTAGCTAGGTACCTGGAATTTTCCTCAAAGGAACTCAGGGTTTCCCTTTGTTTTCATGCCTTGGAGAGGGGCAGAGTAGCAGGTCCCAAGACTGCTCTCTGCTCTGTTTCATACCGTAAGTATACTCATACGAAGCATATTTATAGGAGCTATTTTAATTTTCGTATCTGCTAATAACAACATCTTTGCAATTTTTAGGTTTTTGTCTCCTGAATGAATATTTTCTTCTGGTTCTGGATCATATTTTCCTGTTTGTTTTCTTGATAACTTTTTGTTAACTGCTGAATATTGTGAATTTAATATTATTGAATTTTGGCACACAGTTGATCGTTTACTTGCGATCAAATTTGAGTCTTTCAATGCTTGATTTTAGCTTTGCTAGAGCAGGTCTAAAGCAGTCTTTTGCTTAGTACTCATTTAGCCCAATCACCCAGGAAATACCTTCCTGAATATTCTACCAAATGCTCTGCACATTATGAATCATGAGCAGATTCTGGAAATTATTTTGTCTGCTGCTTTTTATTCCAGCATCACAGAGTTTCACTCTTCACATGTGTAGGCAGGTAGTCAGCCAAAGATTCCACAGGACTCAAGCTTTCCAGAGCAAACTGTCTCTCGTTGTGTGTGTGTGTGTGTGCGTGTGCGTGTGTGTCTGTGTGTGTGTGTGTGTGTGTGTGTGTGTGTGTGTGTGTGTGTGTGTGTGTGTGAAGCTTTCTTCTCTTTAGTATTCTGCCCTGCCAGTTCTAACTGCCTGAATTCTGATACCTGCCTCCTTGACTCAGTAAGACCACTGGGCTTTGGGCTCTCCTTCCTGTGCTGTGTTTCAAAACTGTTTTTCTAAGCTGGAGCAATTACAAGGCTCACTTCATTTGCTTTCCTTCTCCTGAGATCACAGTCTTATGCTGCCTGATGTTCGATGTCTGAAAGTTGTTGTTTTCTATTCTATTTTGTTTGTTATGTAGTTGGATGTAATGGAGAAACAAATCCCAGAGAAATTAATCCTTCATGGCTGGAAACAGAAGTTCCTAACTCTAATCTTTCAATACTCCTTATCAAAGTGTTTTTCTTTAAAAATAATCTTTAATTTTAACTTAAGAAAAAAATAAGATTGCACCCCAATATTAACAAATTTACATTCATCTTGCTGAATTTTTTTTTTATTATTCTACCCTACCTTGCCACTTTTCTATTTGAACTGATTTCAGGAGCCACAAGCTATGAGACTTGGTTTAATCTGTCAAATGGGGATAATAAAAGTATTCAGCTTGTGTGAAAATGAAATAAGAGCTTGGAATATAATAATTGTTCTATAAGTAGCAACTGTTAGCACTACAGAATGAATTGCAGGAAATGGAAACATTGATTTAGTTGAGAGAAAAGTCAACATTAATGGATTCATTTTTCTAAAAATAAACATAAACAATAACACAAACACATCTTCTGCATCCATTCTTTTGGTGCCAACTTTCCATCCAAAAAGACAAGCTAACTTCATCACAAGATCCAAAGAGTTCAAAGATTCATCGAAAACGCATACCATTCAATATTTTATGTTCTCTAAATCAGATTTTAAGATAACAATGGCAACTAAATATGAACTGCATAATTTGCAGCTAAAATTGGTGCCAAAAAGCAAACAGTTCTGGTCATCGGAGTCCTGGCAACCTTGGCGTCCCAGAAGTGAGAGCATGAGAACGAAATGGTTAGCTCAGTCTTAAAATTGAGCAATAAATTACATACTTTGCATTTCTCCCAAATCCTGAAAACAGAAGTAGCCAAACTTGTGTCTGCTTTTCATAAATATTAAAATGCATTAATTATCTGTGGAGCATTCTGTTCTGGATTTTGTTTTTAAGATTCCATTGCGTTCATTTTAAAATAGCCTTCCCACCAGACATTTGCACTGCTAGATCACAATTATTCCTCCCTCAACAAATAATCAGTCCTTTTTAAATATTTAGATCTTTTTACTTCTTTACAAGACAAAGATGTATTAAGTTTCTGTATCTTCCAGGCGCGCTGGTTGGTTCTTTCACAAAGTCAAGTATCTCATGTTCTCACTTACAAGTGATAGTTTAATGCTGGGTACATGTGGACATAAAGATGGAAACAACAGATGCTGGGGACACCAAAGGGGAAAAAAGAAAGGAGGCAAGGGTTAAAAATCTACCTATTGGGTACCACATTCGCTGCTTGGGTGATGGGTTCAATAGAAGCCCAAACCTCACCATCATGCAATATACCCTTGTAACAAACCTGTATATATACCCCCTGAATTTAGACATTACCTTAAAGAGTGAGGATGATGCCTCAGCCTCAAAAGGATCGCCAAAACACTGACTACAGTGAGTGGATTGATGCCTTTCCCAACTGTAAGAGACAGTGATAATGATGCTGCCAAACCTTTTGTGGTCTAAGACCAGTTAATCCGCCCAGCTTCTGATCCCAGGAAGACAAACTGCTGTGTTGTCTCTACCAGAAGCCTTCTGAAACGTCGCCCAATGTCTAAGGAATTAAAATATGCTTTTAAGAAGCGTGCCATTGAGGCATTTCATTTCCTATTTTCCTTTTGTTTATTTGCTCAGCAGTTCTCCATAGAGAATTGGCCAAAGAATTTACTACAGGGTTTGTATATTCATGCAAATTACATGATTTCCCTACAAGACTATACCCTTTGTTCCTCCAGATGCTGGAGCATTTCTGTTTGCTCTTGTACTTGGTTTTAAAGGATTTTGATGCAAATGTGTGGCAGCAGATATTGTGTATTCTTTCCATGCTCTTTCTCTTATTATGAGTGAGGGAAAATTGTGCCCCTGAACTTGGGTTCCCTGTTGCTTTCAGCAGGTGTAGGATTTGCCACTGCCAGAGACAAAACAGCTGTGCAGCACTCGTTCCTGCTGGAGAGATATACGTTCTGCCTTCAGCCAAAGTGCTTTGCATTCACTGTGTGCTTTATGACCAGTTTTTCTGATTCTGCAGCTGTAAATTTTGATTTCATCAAGTTTTGTAGGGTTTTTTTTTCTCTTTTGATTTAGTTCAGAGATAAACTTTTTTTCTTCTTGATAGAACTTGACATCACGTTTTTCAGTGCATCTGGGGAGTTTGAAGTAATAGCTGAAAAGATCTTGGATGCTGGTGGCCATCAGGGCCTCCTGAGAGGAACTGGCAGGGGAGCAGGGAGCCTGGAAACAGCTCTGATCCCAAATCATCCCCCAGGAATGCCCTTCAGTTGCCTGCAGTATGCTGGAGTGAGAAGTCGCCATTATGCAATTTTAATCTACAGGGACTGATGGAAGTCGGAAACACTTGCTGGAAGCAGGTCCGTGACCAGAGCCATTCAAAGTAGAAGCACATAACCTTTCCCCCACCGCCATTTGTCTTTGTCCATTTGTGCTCTTGTCTCAAAATACCAACGAGCATGTAATTGATAAAAAGCAAAAATGCACTTCTCACAGTTCCGGAGGTCGGAAAATCCAAGATCAAGGCACTAGCAGGTTTAGTGTCTAGTGAGGGCCCAGTCTCTGTTTCCAAGATGGCACCTTGAACACTGTGTCCTCACATGGTGAAAGGGCAAAAGGGAACCCTTTATGACTTAATTATTTCCCCTAAAAGGCCTCACCTATTAATAACACAACCATAGAGATTAAGTTTCAACATGAATTTTGTTGGGGACACATTCAAAACATAGCACTCTTGTAAGAGGTTCACAGATACATTTTTATAAAATAGATACACTTTTTCTCCTATTCTTTATAACCCATGATAAATGATATCACTGATCTTTTTACTAATTTAGCCCTCAGACAGAAAGCCTTCTCACTTTATGTTAGGGTATTGAGGATGTTTTATGTTAGGGTTTGGAGGTACTGTTTATTTGATTTCTTTTTTTTTTTGGTTAAGTAGAGAGAGAATAAGTGCCTTCTCCGGACAACTACTGAGTAAACATGGATATTCCTTCTACCACTCTGACCATTCCTTTTCAGTCTTCTTTGATGTTTCAGCCCCATCTCCCTGACCTCTGAATGCAAGAGTGCTTCAGGGCTCGGTCCTTGACTTTGTTCTCTTCTCTATCTACACTCATTGCATTGTTGACCTGATGTATTCTAAGGATGCTGAAAACCACTTCAACAGCGATGCCTCATAAAGGTATAGATATCACACTTACAAGTCCAACTGCTTGTGCCACAACTCTACTTGGATGTCTCATCAACATACAGATCTTAACCTGTACAAAGTTGAGTTTCGGATGTTTTCTCCAACTCCTGCTTTTCCTACAGTTCTCCGCATCACAATAAAAGTCACATGGGTTTTCCAGTTGCTCAGGCAAAAAGGAGTCAAGAATGACACTCTGTTCTTCTCACACCCCACATATTGTAAGTCATCAGCAAATTGTGACAGCTCAGACTTCAAAATATACCCAGAATCTGAGCACTTTTAACGATCTCCACTGCTCTCACCCTGGTCAAGCTACCATCATCTATCACCAAGATGAGCACACAGCCTCTTGGTTCACCTGCTGCTTTGATCCTCGTCTACATTTAGTTTGCTCAAAACACAAGAGCAGGAGCAATCTTATTAAAATGTCAATTAAATCATGGCACTTGTGTGCTCCAAATCCTCTAATATCTTCTGAGCTTATGCAGAGTAATATCCTAAGCTCTTTCCAAGAGCTACAGGGTCCTACGTGATCTCCTCCCCTTCCCACTCATTGAACTTCAGATTTTTTCTCAAGCTATCCTCCCTCCTCACTCTGTTCCCATCCACTGGCCTGTCCTCACTATTTCCACCTCAGGGCCTCTGCACTTGTCATTCTCTCTATCTGGAGTGCTCTTGATACGATATCATCATGGCTTCAAGCCCTTGCTCTAAGATTTTACTCAAATGTCCCCTCACATGGAAATAAATGAAGACCAGCCAAATGAGAAGAGGCAATGACTATTTATTTAGAGTTTGATACAGTAAAAGAGTCACTTGTGTTTTGGCAAGGACTCAAAGGCAGGCAGAGGAGTGGGAAGCCTTAGGAAGAACAAAGGGAAGGCTCAGGGATGCCCTGATTGAGGCTGTCAGCACAGGGGAGCTGTAGGAAGCTGACCAGAAGCGAGGCATCCTATGTGATCGGTAAGGATGTGTATCTGGCTTTCTCTGATTATTCCTCCATCAAAAGGAGGAATAAAAATTAGGAAAACTGTTTTGTCCATTTTTATGGATGATTGTTACAGGGAGTGTTGTTTGGTTTCCTGGATTGTTACTAAAGATAGCAGTCTGACTTCTTAGAAGTCTGACCTGTAGATAGCAGGCTGTCTATTGTAGATAAAAAGGTTGCGTTCTTGGGTTGGTTGCTGTAGATTGCAGTTCTGAGTTCTGTTTTTTATCTGTGGTCTGGCCACCTTCCATTTGTATATTCAGTCTCTAACTTCTTAGCAAGGCTTTCTCTGACACGTTTCCTAAAATGCCAACTCCCCCCACTTTTTTCCATTTTCTCTTTAACATATATCATTACCTATATGCTCTATATTTTGTTTATCTATCTTACTTATTTTATTTATTTAATCACATATTTCTTATATGTCTTTCCTGCTACTAGAATGTAAACTACTTAAGAAAGGGGTTTTTAGCTCTTTTAAAAATCATCACATTCTAACACCTAGAACAGATCTCTCTGGTCCATTGCAGAAGTCAAGGGCAGCTGTTGAATAAAGCAATGAAATATTTATTAATAACTTGTTATTAATCTATTATTAAGCCACTACCTTAAGATTAATATCACCAGAAATGAATCATATTGATGTTATGTACCCTCTGATATGATGTGGTGAGGCAACTATGTCACCTTTGTTGTTTTCTTAACCCAAACCCATAGCTACAAGCTAATAATGAGGAAAAAATTAAACACATCCCAATGGTGGGGCATTCTTCAGTCCTGCCAGTTATCTTCAAAAGCATCAAGGTTATGAAAGACAAGTAAAGACAGAGAAACTATTGTAGATTGGAGAAGACAATTAAATGAAATGTGGTGTCCTGGGTTGGATTCTGTCAAATAAAAAGGACAAAGATTTTCTGTGGAAAGTGGATGAGATTCAAACAAAATCTGTTTGTTCATTAATATGATTGCACTCATGTTAATTTTTTAGTGTTGATGTTAATTATGTTACATGCAAACATCAGGAAAAGCTGAAAAACATGGTATACAGAAACTGTACTAGCTTAGCAATTTTCTATAAATCTAAAATTATTTTTAAATGAAATACTGTTTTCAAATTAAAAATATTTAAAAAGAAAAAGAAGATTTACATTAGGAGCTGGTAGGGGTGCAGCCACTCTGCACAATCATTCCAAGTGCATTATTAAGCTCCTACCACGTGATGAGCATTGTTGAGAATGCTGGTAATGCGATATCAAATAAAAGCATATTCCTGAACTTAAGTGCTTGGCTTATGTTTAGGTAGAGCTAAAGCTGCTGTGATTGGCAACTGGACAAGAAAAGGCAGAGGCACAAAGAAGAGAGTTCAACTGTATAGATACAATTGGGTTGAAGAAGGGCCAGTGTCAGGAGAGACTTCTTAGAGAAGGTGGTCCTTGAGCTGATTGATCAGAAATGAGTGCTCACCTCATGGGGAGGAGCATGACTGGGGCAAGGGACTCAGAGAGCCCAAAAGTCCAGAGATAGACAAGACAACTTCACCCAAGAAATATCTAAAAGGAATTGCAGAACATCTCTGAAACAGCCATGTCCTCCACCACACTTCACAGATTTCCCAAGAGATATTTTGCTTGTTGCACAACTTTGAAACTGTTTCTTTAGTTTTTTTAATTATAGGAAATAAACCAATATACTTAAAGCTCATCTTCAAAGAGAAATATGTTTCTAAAAGAATGTCAGTTGCCCTTAAACTTTGAAGTATACCATTAATAATTTCAAATTGTCTCATCATTTAAAACTTTTTTGTGTCTAGATGACATTTAATTTTATCAAATAAAGTGATTGAGGGGCTATTTAGGAAATCTTCCAGTGTCAAGAGAAAGCAAAGTAGTACATCTTCTTGAATAGTATTTTTGAATGCATGGAGTGATTATAGATTTTGCTGTTTGGGGGTTCCTGGAGTTACTGAGATCTGGTCTAAAGTATATTATAAATAAATATATATATCTCACATATATATTTGGGTTAAGAAAACAACCAAGGTGACATAGTTGCCTCACTACATCATATCAGAGGGTACATAACATCAATATATATAAGATATATAATCAGTGTTCTCTATAATATGATGTTTTGACATCTTCAAAAACCTTTTTGGCTGGAGAGAGACTGCCCTCTCAGGGATAGCCAGTGTTTTTGATGCTTTTTTTTTGAGTTGGAGTCTCACTCTGTCTCCCAGACTGGAGTGCCGTGGCCGCACCCGGCCACCGCAGCCTCGACCTGCCGGGTTCCGGCGATCCTTCCGCCTCAGCCTTCCGA
>NW_007246661.1:167564-198233 GCF_000164805.1 Carlito syrichta | reverse complement strand
CAGCTGATTTTTTAATTTATTGTAGAGATGAGGTCTCGCTGTCCAGGCGGGTCTCGAACCTGCAGGCTCAGGAAATCCACTCACCTCAGCCTCCCAAAGGCGCAGGATTACAGGCATGGAGCCCAGCGATAGCCAGTTTTTAAAGATAACAAAGGGTCTAGTCAAGTGCTTGTCTTTGATATACAAAGGAACTCATCTTGAGTCATACCTCATCTGTCTGGCTCATACACGCCAGGAAGCAATATTCCTCTGCCTTAATTATCCCAGAACCAGGTGCCAGGCAACTAGATACCGTCTCTACAGCTCACAGCTCACTGGAATTACTCAAAGTAGTTAATCCTAAACAATTTACCTTGCCCTTCCTGAAGAAACCCCAGCAGACTGCAGCCTAACTCTTTCCCTCACTCGTCTTCTGCCTCCTGACCAACCCGGTGTCTTTTCCATGTAGCTCTTCTTGGTGTGTGCTGTGTCTCTTGTTTCCAGGGAAAGTGTATTAAAAACCTTCTTTTAATGGCATGAGGCTCACTGTGCTGTCGCCCGGTCACCCTTATAAATTAAGACTCAGGTATGATACATAGAGATCATCTGCAAATCTCTATGGGATAAAGACAACATTTTTATGTGTTGAGTTGTTTAGTTTTCTTTATTTTTTGATTGTTATGGAATGCCAATTGATGTAATGTTGGTAAAATACCAAGTCAATTCTTATATTTGGAAACAGAGCAACGTGCATATAAAAAGTGTTCATTATTCATTCATTTATCCATTCATTCATTCATTTAGCAATATTTTTTTAGTACCTACTGCACACCTAGCCCTGTGCTGTGGATAAAACAGTGGACAAGCAGACTTGTTCCCATCCCTCAACAAGTGTAACGGGAAATGTAGGTAAGAGAACAGGTAATTAATTATATCCATGGTGATAAGAACTCTGAGAGCAGTGAGTAGAGGAATTGAATTGACCCCATCCTGTTTGAGGCCAGTCAAATGAGCCATGACCTGTCAGACAAGAGAGAAGAATGCTAACCACAAGGTGTTTAGGTACATTCTGGACCTGGATAGGGCAGTATGGGGAAGGGGAAACACTTGTACCAAGGAGCCCTTCCTCATCTGCTGCCTCACAGATAAAGAATGTTCCATTGATTTGTGCACAGGGAGGTCCACTAATAGATGAGAACTTCCTGCTTCCTTCAGCAGGAACATTTGGGGCACTATGGAACAATTCTGGTGACAAGAATAGAGATCCACAGGAACTTCTGCTTCATTTTTTTTTCTTTATATACCTTTGAGTCATCTGATCTCTGAGAATTGAAAAGGACATGAGGGAAGGATCTTAACTTGTACACACATACCTTCTTTCATTCTACATTAATTTGTTTCCTTCATCTATATCCCAAGTGCTTCAATGATATCTATAAATGATCAAAAAAGCAAAATAAGCCACCGTGGACCTAGAGCTCTCCTGTAAGTTTCCAGGTAAAATATTTTGAGACATGTATGTTTTCTTCCCTGGCCTTTTTGTTTGATATCTTACTGTAAATTTGCCTCAGCTAGAAACAGACTTCAAACCATTTTGTATTGGTCTTCAAGTTTCAAAAGAAATCTCAAGGAATGAGTTACAATTTACCACCTACTAACTGCCACCTTCACCCAAAACAATTCCTCCTCTCCGTCAGGAGCTCCAGTGAACAGCCTTTCTCTTTGATAAGGTGAGTTCTGAAATCCAATCTAGTGCAGCTCTTGATGCCTTTGGAAAGAGAAGACAGGATTGAGAAGCAGGAGACCCAGTAAGTTTAGATGTCCCCGATTAGTGTAAATTGCTTATCAACATGTCAATGTTTCATTATATTTGTTTAGTAATGGTTTACATATTTTTGCAGATTATAAAAGCATATTGTTAACAGATTGTTTGAAGTATTATTAACATACAGTAAACTACACATATTTAAAGGGCACAATTTGATAAGTTTGGCATGTGTGGGGGCATGCGTGCATACACACACACACACACACACACACACACACACACTAAACCACTACATCGTCAAGATCATAAGTATATCCATCATCCACAAAGTTTCCTTCTTCCTCTTTGTAATTCCCCCTTATCCCTGGGCAGCCACTAACCTGCTTTCTGTTACTATACTTTAATTTACATTTTCTAGAATTTCATATAAATTGGATCATGCAGTATCTGCTCTTTTCTGATAGCTTCTTTTAGCATAATTATTTCGAATTTCACCCATGTTATTTTGTATATCAATAGTTCATTCCAACAGTATTCCATCATACGAGTATATCACATTTTGTTTCTGTTTCTATGGTATTATTTGATTTATTGCTTTAGAAAAAGTATCAGAACTGAAGTAACTCAAATTCTGTTTCTTTGCCTCTTCAAATACCCCATCTTTTTATTGCTTTTGTTTAAATGCAGGAGCATTGATAACTACAGGGGTTGTACTACAATAAGAATAAAAGATTCTGAGCTATTATGGGTTAATGTGTATCATTAACCCAGGCTGCAAGGGAGACTTTTTGTATAACAGAAGTTCTACTTAACTTCCACATAGAACGCAAGGCTTCTTTAAGGGCAAAAATTAAAATGCACTAACTTGAAATGTGCATGTGTGTATATACACAGACACACGTATGTATCAATATTAACACAGTAATTGTTTGGAACTTACACAGCAAAAGATATTTGGAGGGGGAATAGGATATCTGACATCATGTAAAATTGCCAACTTATGGTGATAATAAAAGGCAGGATGATTTTTTTTTTTTTTTGAGTTGGAGTCTCACTCTGTCGCCCAGACTGGAGTGCAGTGGCTGCTCTTGGCCACCGCAGCCTCGACCTGCTGGGCTCTGGCGATCCTTCCGCCTCAGCCTTCCAAGTAGCCGGAATTACAGGCATGCGCTACCATGCCCGGCTGATTTTTTGATTTATTGTAGAGATGAGGTTTCGCTACCCAAGTGGGTCTCGAACCCGCAGACTCAGGCAATCCACTCGCCTCAGCAGGATGATTTTTAAACATTTTTTATTGTTTTAAAATTCTCTACAGAAAACTTGCCCCTTATTACCTGCTTCTGTGGAAGACTACTTCCACAAATCCATTCTTAGTAATAAATAATAAATGACATTAATAAATAATAGCATTATTAGCTGTGATATATTTTTGATTTTTAAATATATAGTAATTATACTTATAATATAACTTTGAGTCCACAGAAACTGCTAATATTCACTCACTTTTTTAACTTACAAAGTTGCAATGTCATGTTTAAACCTAATATATTTCTAACTGATTATAATAGTAATTATAATGGTGCATTTTATCATAGTTTTTTAGTAGAACTAAGAAAACTTATTTCCAATGAGCTTATAACTAAAGGTACAGATCTGAACACACACTCATCTTCCCCCATGACTCAGTATCCTAACAGAGAGAGAGAAAAGACAGTAGATGCCATCACTTCCCTCATCAATTTGCATTGCTGTCATTACAATGAGAATTTGTTCATCTTTCATTTCTATTTTTGTGGAGTGTGTTATTCAAATAAAAAGACTTTCAGATATGTGTAAGGTAATTTGAGTTTCTCACAAAAGGTGCTAAAATGTTGTCATGAAAGAAGAAAAAATTTCTAGTTTCATTAGATGTAACAGTGATTATGCATTGCCATCAGAGCAGGAAGCAAGGTTAGCATCATTCCAACAAGACCAAGGAACTGAACACTTCCACAGGAAAGGATTATGTGACCCAGCCAGAAACTGGACATCCAAGTCAGCTGGTCAGTTAGCTAGTCTCCTGGTGTGTGCTGCCTTGATGAAGATATTCTATTTCAGAGCTTCCCATGGCTGAGTTAGGTGCTCTGCTATGTATTCCCATAGCATCCTCTGTGTTAACTCCTAGAACAAAATTTTACCATTTTGTTGCAAAAGCTTCTGTATTTGTTCTCCTTCTCCACTAAATATCAAGAGCCATCTTCATTCATCATTGTATCTCTGATGCAATGCCGAGCACATAGAACTGAATACATTCTTGTTGAAGAGAAAAATAAGTGTCTCACTTTTCATGAAGTCAACAGAGCAGATGGATTGGGTATAACCCTTTTCCTGCACGGTAGTGCATGAGTGGTGGCTCGGTACCATCATCTTTAAGTCTAAAAGTGATATATATCACCAATCAGAAGGGCTTGAATCACGACCCCTCCAAACACTGTCATCACTGGGAAGTATTTTTTAAGGTGATTTCCTTATTGAACCATGTCCAGTTTGTTGAAGAAAAAAAAATATTGGAGGAAAAACAGAAGACAAGCTTTCTTTTTTATTTTACAATTAATCATGAAGAGATGTATTTGTTTGCCCAAGCATTGGAACATTGCCTACATGGTTTTTGGGATATTTGGGTTTTTTTCCTTTGAAATCATCTTTAAAAAGAAATTTGTTGCTTCTAAGAGTTATGAAATCTCAAAGGCAGTTACAAATTCATGTATCACTTTAGTGCAGGAAGATAAACAAGGGTATTCAGCAAAAGCACTCCATTATGCTGCAGCAGTTATATTTTAGCTTTGGCTTCGCCTTTACTTGAGGATTCTGTGTTAATAAAAACATTGATCTTATTTCCAACATTGCATTCCAGCATTCTCCTAAGATGCAAATTCCTCTTCAGCTTTTGCATTTGTCTCTAAGTGTGGTGAACTAAATCCACCCTGTGGTCATGCATAAACATCACTGCCTATTGGATGCTTTTCCTGATTGCCATGCTGCTGACACTCCCCAGCAAATAACTATATACTGATCCTCTGGGCTCCCCAAATACCCAGCACAAAGCCAATCATAGACCTTATCAGAGTGCAGTAATTGTTTATATATCTGAATAACTGAACTGAGATATGTACGGTTTCCTTCAGCCCACATACAATTTTCATAAATTTGCCTAGATTGGGATCATCTCCCAAGAATATGAATTAGAGCCCTAAAAGCAGCAAATCCAATAGTTTTTAAAAGTTGAAATAGTTTCTTCATATTTCTTTTTCCTTTTCCAGGAGAATTCAAGAGAATTCAATCTATGTCTCTTTTGATTACATTCAATCTAATCTCTCTTGATTAAATTCAAAAGAATTCAATCTAACACTCTCCACTTACTATTACAATTATGTGTTAGATAATTTTCCTCACATATTCATTTGCTCTTTTAACAAATTTTACTAAAGTTCTACTTTAATCCATTTTTTTAAAGATACTAATACAAAGACACCATAGCCCTGCTGTCAAGAAATTTAAAGCACTGCCAGAAAGATATGCTCAATACAAAGCAATACAAATGACTTATACACGTAGATACATATGCATATGGTGTTCCCGAGGACATGTACAGAAATCTTGCTGATTGTGGGTTGACTAAGGATGATGGTCAAGGAAATCTTCTAAGAGCAGGTGATGCTTAAGCTAAAACTAAAGGCTGAGTAGGAATTTTATATCTGCATACGGTGAGGAGACTTCAGATAAAGAACACCACATGGGAGGTCTTAGTGGACAGAATATGCCTCAAAACAGGTCAGATATATGTCAGGAAGAGTTTAGAAATGAGCCTGAGATGTAACAAAAACATAAAGAATCTTGTATTCCTGCCGTGTAGTTTTGAACTTGATCTTATGGGAAATGGATAGTCAATGCAACTTTTAAGCACAATTAGAACATGCTCATTTCAAAGCTTAGACTGATCACTGATCATGTTAATACAAATGTATAGTGATATTTTCCAAGTAACATTTCTAGGGACCTTGGTATATGAACAATCATGACTCAGAATGATTTCTGGTCAAATAAGCTTTGGAAAATAATGAACTAAGCATACTTAATTTTTAGAACTTCTCAAAATCTTTAGCTTCCTCACCTTTGTTTTGTTTTTCCAGAAAAGGAGTATGTAACTTTTTCCAAATCTGTTTCCAAAAACCTTTGGAATTTCCCCTCACCAAATATCTTATAGGATTGGGGTTCCCAAGAATACTCTTTGGATGCAGATGTAGAAGAAAAATTGAGGCATTGCAATGAAGCCAATGAGATCATTTGCAAGAATATTATACTAGTTATATCTGGAGATTATAACAGCAGTAGGGGCATGGAAAAGATGAAACAAACCATGCTTAGTTATTGGCATAGCCAGAGACACCAGAGAGGCCCAAGCTTGGTTTGATGTATAATTTAACTCCTGTGATATTAACTAGAGTCTCAGATTTTAACCTGATAGAACTTTATCAGAAGGGAGAAGTCCAATACTAAACTTAATATCTCCCCTCTTTTTAACATAAGGAAATTGAGTTTCCAGTAATGAATGACTGATCAGAATCAAGAATAACCAGTTCTTCATGCTTTTCATGTGTTCTCTGGAGAAGAGCCAAGATGTGAATATTTATAAACACTGGATAATCACCAAACAAGGTATGTTTGTCTTTGGATTATATTTTTTTGTTGATATTTGAATAGGGCTCCATGTGACATTTAGGGAATTGACGATGCTCTAATAAAACTAATGAAGTCGTTAAGACTTGACTCCGAAGAAGCTGGAAAACTGCCCAGCATTTTTACCTGCCCAGCTGAGTTCCCACTTCCTATTGTATGCTGGGGAGAGAGGACAGTACCTCCCAGGCATATCTGCCTGAGCTCCCACTGGGCATAGTGCTCTTTCTCAGTTCAGTCCGTGAGGTACAGAGCTTCATTAGGGAATGGAGTAGTCAAACCTCAATTATGCATTTTGGTTTGAGCGGAATTCTGCCTGAGCCATGCAGAATTGAAGGTTATTCCTTCATATAACCACTTTTAGGAATGCTGGGTACTAAACGATTGTTTATTATTATAGTTTCCATTGTAAACATGTATTGAGAGAGTATTTAGAATCTAACATTAAACCACTAGTATCGCCTGAAGTGGTACACAATCTTTCTCTTTCAGCACAGTGGACACAGAAGGAATATTTTGCTATGTTCTACTTCCCACTCCAAAGAGCTGCATCAACAGACCCATGTGGATGATCTCCTTACTCACTGGTCCTCACTATAGTTAAGATCAAAGTATTGATGTGCCTTTGAAATGACTCTGCAGTCATTTGTTAGGTATTTGAAATGTCTTGATTTTACAGTCTCTTGGCTATTCTCTCCACTGTGTGTTTTGTGGTAGCTTTCAATTTTCCCTGACAAAAAGATTGTGCCAAGCAAGATTCACCTTCAATGGAATGTGCTTCTCATTCAATAATGATCGTTTCCAGAGGGTGTTAATTGGAATACTAACCACTTTCCCTTACTATTAAAAATTACTGAAGGTCAAAGACAAGCAAACTACTCTATTCTCAAGCATTTTCCATCCTGGTAAAATTATCTGTGATCTGCATTTACCCAAGATTAAAAAGAAGGCAAGAGAACTATTATTGAGACACACTGAATTCACTTAAGGAGTTACAATCTTCATACTAAGGACTTTAGTTGCTTTCTTACAGAGAAGAAAGAAAGGGAGGGAGGAAAGATAGAAAAGGACTGTCTGTAAATTTTGAGAAAGATTTGAAATAATGCTATGCCAAGTAATAAATGAAAATATAAGAACCAAGAAGCAGAAATTAAATTCTTTATACCCTAGAAAATAGTCCTTGTACACTAGGAAAGATATTTTATATTATGGTTATTCTATAAACCTTGAATCAATTATTTTCATTCACTGTATTATCAAAACAAATATCTTCCTTATTTAGAAAAAATGCTTTTTAACAGCAACAAAAAAAATTGCAATCTTTTATAAAGAAAGGTAAAAAATTAATTATTTTGAAATGTTTTACTTTGGCTACATCTAAAAAAGAAACCTAAGCAGATAGCTGAATATTTTCAAAATTTAACTATAATTAAGTGATTGCACTTAGGAATATCACTCCACCTTTATCCATTAAACTTATTATGGAGTCACTGACAAAAATATGCATTCATGAGAGGACATTATTCAACACCTGGACCAAGTACGCTCTTTTTATGAAGATATTCCCCAATTTTCTAATCTACACATAGGCAAAACTGCAAATGACCTATGTGGGGGATTCTATAGTCTGCCCAAGATTATCCATAGATAATTATACAGATAGATAAATAGATAGCATTAATTACACTTAAGACAAAACTTGAAATGCATATCTATATCTGTAGTAAATTATCTCTAGATATTCCACAATGGCTCTTTTTAACTTCTATCCCGTGTCCCGAGCCTGGTAACAGTAAGTATTATATGTGATAGGTCATTTGCCTTTTAAACATGTACTGAAATAAATGATTACATATATGCATTTTGATAGCAACTGCGAAGTTACCTCTTATATTCAGTAGCATGGAAAAATTGAATCTTTCAGGTCCTAAAATACAGCACTCACAAATATTCTGAACTATTTTGAACACTTTAACATAATGGATATAAATTTTAAGCACCTTAAATGGTGGTTTATTTTTAAATCCAAACCTTTAAACTTCAAAAGTGATTCAATTTTTCCATGCTAATGAACATGAGATAACTTTACAGTTGCTACATACTGAATATAATTAAGCATCTCCCTCATTCCCTGTTTTAAGTAGCCTTTAACAAGCCAGAGTTGTTGGAACAAATGGAAATATTTTGACAATATCAAGTTTAGTAAAGTTACTAAACCCAAGAAGCTCCTAACATTTTTTTCTCTCCTTACATTTAGAAAAAAATAAGAATCATTTACTAACAGCAGAAGACAGTGATGACATCGGGAAAAGATCTGAGAGATTAAAATATAGAGAAAAGCTAGATGACATCTTTTTAAATGGTAAAAATGCTATAAACTGCACTAATACAATATCCAAGAGACTTATGAGACATCCAGCAATTATGTGACTCGCCCTAATTTAGCTATGCATTAAGTATAAAAATGCATACTGGATTTTTTTAAATGGTGCACAAAAAATGAAATATTTTATTAGGAATGTTTATATGATGCTGAAATAGTAATATTTTTAATATATTGGATTAAATGAAGTATACCCTTAAGAAAAATCACACAGACACATTTTTTACATAAAGGAAAGATGATGTACTAATTTCTTAAAATATGTATATATTATTAAAATTAATTAATTAATTTCTCCTTTTTTAGTGTGGCCACCAGAAGATGTAGCTCACACTGTACTTCCTTTGAACAGCACTACTATATAGAATATTTTTTTCTATTTTTTTTAGTTTAAATTGATCTTTAATTAAATGGACTTCAACTTCTAAGCAGCCAGAGGCTTGATATTTTTAATAACTCTTCTCTTATAATATCTTCTGGATAAATTATAACAAGCACATTTTAAAATTTATTGATGAGTTTGCAGGAGAGTATGCAAGATGCCTACAAGGAAAAAATGAAAAGGGACCTGAATGTGAATGAGTGAGCAACAACCTTTTAACCGGACTCTGTTTCTGTCCTGGGAGCAAAAGGTGGGAGAACTGGGATCCCACAAAGCCCTGACACCACTCAGAGTAAGGCTCAGGGTGGATGTGCACAGTAAGTTAACACCCTTGAAGTTGACCATACTATTGTGAACAACCTTAGAAAATGCAGGAGACACTCTTATGGAAATTCGAACTGGCAACCAATTCCTGATCAAAACCCCAAAAGTCCATGCCATAAGAGATAAGATTGGCAAGTGGGACCTCATCAAACTGAACAGCTTCTGCAAAGCAAAAATAATGATCAAGAGAGTGAGAGACAGCCCATAGAGTGGGAAAAGCATATTTGCCACTGTATATCTGACAAAGGCCTAACATCTAGGATCTACAAGGAACTCAAACGTGCTGACGACCAAAACACAAATAGCCCCATTACAAAGTGGGCAAAAGATATGAGTAGACACTTCTTAAAAGAAGACATATGAGCAGCCAACAGAAACATGAAAAAATGCTCAACCTCACTACACATCAAAGAAATGCAAATTAAAACCATACTGAGATACCACCTAACTCCAGTAAGGATGGTCATCATCAGTAACTTAAAAAACAACAGATGGTGGAGAGGATGTGGGGAAAAAGGAACACTTCTACACTGTTAGTGGGAGTGTAAACTAGTACAACTAGAAAACAGTGTGGCAATTCCTAAAAGATCTAAAAATTGACCCTCCAGACAACCCAGCAATTCCCCTTCTGGGAATATAACCAGAGGAACTCAAATCACTCTATGAAAAAGATGTCAGCACACACATATTTATTGCAGCATTATTCACAATAGCAAAAACATGGGACCAACCATGCTGCCCATCAAAACTGGACTGGATTAAAAAAATGTGGTATATATACATGATGGAATATTAGACAGCAATAAAGAAGGACAAAATTATGAACCTTTCAGCAACTTGGATGGATTTAGAGTCTATCATACTCAGTGATCTATCACAGAAACAAAAACTGAGTACCACATGTCCTCACTCATAAGCAGATCCCGAACAATTATCATAACACTTTATTGTGTTATGATTGGCAGTAGTGGGAAACTGCCAGGGGAAGGAAGGGGGACACACTCCATCAATAAGTGTACCTGATCTCAAACCAGGTGAGGTGTTGACCAAAGTGAGGCCCAAATTTTACCTGTACCATGACCATTTGTATATTTAATCCTGAATTGCACCCCACATCCTTAAAAGAAAAAAAAAAAGAAAAAAGAGAAAAATTGACTAGAAAAAAAAGACCCATCTGCCCCCCCCCAAAAAAACACCCATCATGGAAACTTTATTCTTCTTCTTATGGTTCAAGATGGAAAACATACACACAATGGAGAGATTTACATTCAACATCTTGTTCCTTAAAACAAAAGTAGAAATTTTAAATCTACAGCAAAGTTCATAAAAAATGGATATGAATAAGCTATATTGCGGGGGTCCTGCCCCTGTAAGGGTCGTGAGGTTTCCTGAAGGAGAGACGGATAGGCAAAAGACGAAAATATAATACTCGGACAACTGCTTCCTGAACAGATGACAATTTAATGTTAGTTAACACAGAGCTTTTATACCATTCATAAAGGGGCAAGACAAAGAAAATTCCTTCATGTACATATGCTTTAAAAGTTACCACCATCTAGTGGTCTAGAAGTGACAAACAAGCCAAGAGCACTATCTACTTTTAGTTAATGAGTCTTTATCATAAAGCCAAAAATGATAGTTTTAGTTCAAAGTCCCGAATTACAGTCCTTGAAATGTCTCAAGAAAGTTTCCAGGTGCACAGTTCTCCATGTAGCAGGAGTTTTTCTCTTTTGGCTTCTATGACCTTCAAAGTTTTGTAATCGCCTTTCTTGTTCAGGTGTCTTCGTTACTTTTCTCTTATCCTGCAGTGTTTATTTCTAAAGAAAACTCAAAAGAAGCTTTTAGTGATGTTTCCCAGGCCCCCAACGTTGCTTTCTGTATTTAGTTAATTATCATAAAAATATCTAATTAGTATATTATGAATTCAGTGAAAACCCACTCTATAAACATTAACTTAGAATTTTAACTATTAAATTAAATAAAAACCTTAACAATTAATCTTCATCCTAAATCTGTGAAAACAGTGTTATAAATCACCTACATAACTCCTATATAAGTGTTAGAACTTATAATGAATTCATAATGAACTTACTATAAACTTGTACTTCTAAAAAACCTTATGTCTAAACATTAAACTACATAATTCTAAATCAAATGAGTGAATATACTTATATCATTTTTTACTCAAGCAATATCTAGCAACTTATAACCAAGTGAAAGAAAGCATTTTTGATGTGCTTCAGAGTTTAACCCTTGCATATGTTAGAAAAGGCTAAGTGGAATAGTGGAAAAATGGAAAAATGAACCATGACATTCTCAGGTTAGCTGTGAGGATTTCGCATAAACATGCCATTTTCTTCTTCCATGACTGCACAGAATTCTTCAGCCGTTCCAAACAGCAAAGGTGGAAGGGCCTCAGCTTCCCGGGCTCACCCTGCAGCCCGGGGTCTTTGACCCACCAGGACCCTGTCAATCAGGTGAGCCTCCAAGACTGGCTCCCAACACTATATTAGGATTGTTTTTAAAGAAGACATGATTACAGAGCCAGCAGAGATTATGAAATTTGGAAAGAATGCTATGGACAATTTTGTGTCATTACATTTTGAAGCTAGACTAAAGATCAGAGGTCTACTATGAATAACTGACCAAATTGGACTCAAAAAGAAATAAAAAGCCTGAAATGTCTTATAACAATTAGATAAATTGAATTAGCATTTTAAAATCTTCCCACAAGGAATGCATCAAGCTGTGAGTCCTATAGAACTTTTAAGAAATAAATAAATTATTCTAATATTTTATGCATTCTTTTAGGGAATTATGAAAGGGAATGCTTCCTAAGTGATTTTATGAGGTTACAGTAACCTTGATCCCCAAACCTGGCAAGAACACTATAAGAAAGGAAATTTATAATATAATCTCACTCATTAATATGGATGTGAAAACCCTAAACAAAATATTAAAAACCCAGCAATGTATGTTTCAAATAAAATCCTTGTAAAGTTGGGTTAATGCCAAGACTACATATTGTACAATTTCATGTATATAAAATTCTAGATAGAGGCAAATTGCAGTGACAGTAGGAAGTTCAGTGGTTGGCAGGGGTTGGCAGTGGTTGGGGAAGAAACCAGGGGCAAGAGGGCACAGAAAGAGAAAAGGAATGAGAGAATTGTTCCAGTCTTGACTTTGGTGAAAGGGTACCCTATACAAGACAGGATTTTCTTGGAAACATAAAAATTAATTCCTTAATAAAAAGAGACATAGAGAAAAGATGAAAGCGGCTCAACTTGACTAATCCAGGGAAATTTGAACAACAAAATAATGGTGGCAAATTGCAATTCATTGAATAAAATAAGAATCCTTGAGATAATTTTGGTAATAAATGAGAGAGAGAAAAAGAGAGAGAGAGAGAGAGAAGCTCTCACGTAGTATAATTCTGACTAATAAATATTTAAGAAATGATAGAAGTAGAAACATATCACTATTTTGCAAAAACCATTTTAATACTTATTGAGGCAGGATTTATCAGTGGATGCTGAATCTAGGGGAAAACATAATCTCAAGTATCTCTTCACAAACTACTTACTAATTAGAAAAGGATAATTAGTAATTGTACAATGGAGTGACCAAACAGTACATTAACCAAATGATTAAAATTAATATCACCAAGGTCATGCATGATGGCTCCTGCCTATAATCCCAGTGCTTTGGGAGGACAAGGCGAGTGGTGAGAGGATTGCTTAAGCCCAGGAATTCGAGACAAGCCTAAGCACCATAGCGCGACCTCATCTCTACAAAAAATAAAAAAAAGCTGAATGTGGTGGCACATGTCTATAATCCCAGCTACTCAGGAGGCTGAGGCAGGAGTATTGACTGAGTCCAGGAGTTCAAAGCTGAGTTGAGCCACGATCATGCCACTGCACTGCAGCTTTCCAGCCTGGACAACAGAGTGAGACCCTGATTCAATCAGTCAAACAATCAATCGATCAGTTAAATTACATAAATTAGCATCACCAATAAGGAGCATGCCATGCTAGAGGCAGAATCACTTGGATCACATTTCAGAGAAAATCATGAACTATCATGCAAACTCAAACAGAGGAACATTCCATAAAATATCTGGCATATATTCTTCAAAAGTATCAATGTAATTAAAGATTTAAAAAGGAGAAAATATTCCAGAACAAAGAAGAATAAAAAGAAATTACCAACTAAATGCAATTTTTCATTTTAGACTGAATCTTGTTCAGCAAAAATGTGCTATAACAAACATTTTGAGACAACTGCCAAATTTGAGTATTAACTCTACCATTGATAAAAATATATCAATGATACATTTTCTCAATTTGACAACTGCACACTGATTATATAAGCAAATAACCTTGCTCATAGGAAGGCATATACTGAAGCAGTATGGGTTAAGTGGCATTATATAGGTAACCTACTGCCAAGTGGCTCAAAAACGATAACAAAAAATTTTTTGAAGCACAGTGGTAAGCAAATGTGACAAAGTATTTAAAATTAGTGATTTTGGTAAAAATGACAAGGGAATCCTTTAGTGTTCTCACAATGTTCTAAGTTTGAATTTATTTCAAGATAATATTTTTAAAATTACAGAGTTTTTTATATGCTAATATCAAACACTCTTCAAAATTTATCATTGAAGATCTAAAAATTGACCTTCCACACAACCCTGCAATCCCCCTAATGGGAATAAACCCAGAGGAATGCAAATCACTCTATGAAAAAGATAACTGCACACTCATGTTTATTGCAGCATTATTTACAATAGCAAAAACATGGAACCAACCATGCTGCCCATTGAGAGAGGATAGGATTTTTTAAAAAGTGGTACATATGCACAGCAGAATATTATGCAGCCATAAAGAAGGAAAAGATTATGAAATTCACAGCAACTTGGATAGACTTAGAGTCTATAATACTGAGTGATCTATCACAGAAACAAAACACTGAGTACCACATGTTCTCACTCATAAGTGGATCTTGAACAGCTATCATAATACTATAAGAAAATGATTGGCAGTAGTGGGAAATTGCCAGTGGTGGGGCGGGATTGGCAGTAGTGGGAATCTGCTGGGGGGGAGGGCACACATCATCAACAAGGGTACCTGCATAATGAACATTTGTATACCTAACCCTGGATTGAACCCCACATCTTTAGAATTTAAAACTTGAAAAAAAAAGACAGTAGGGTACATACACCACATATACCATATATATTACATGACCTAGTTGCCTCTGGGCTACACCCCTTAATCAAACACATTATTATTTCTGCAATGAGCCATGTGAGTATTCTAAGTAGATAAAGACTATGAATATCAAAAAAAAAAAAAAAGAATAACGAAGGTACAGAATGGCATGCTACTGTTTACATAACAAAAATTAAATATATATGTATATTCATATAGGCGCATCTACATTCACATTTGTACTTGCACATGTACATATTTTCTTGGACATGCATAGATTATATCTCAAAAGAGAAACAAGATTTGGAATATTCTTTGCCTCTAGAGTGAAAAATTGAAGGTGAGAGGGTTTTTTCACTCTATACCCTTTTGATCTTCTTGGGTTTTAAACCATTGCTCAATTCAAATAATAAATCAATGAAGAACAATTTAAATGTCTGCCAAAGCCACACATTGGTGAGACTGTGGAACAGTGGTAGCTTTCATTTACCACTGACAGAAGTGTAAATTGGTGCAATAATTTTGGAAAATAACTTGGAATTATCTTACAAGTTTGAACATACCCAGCCCCTGAGAGCCCCATAGTCAGCAATAATTCACACTATACCCTATCCTGACAAGTGTGCGCCAAGAGTCTTATTTAAGAAAGTCCAAGGCAGCTTGACCATAGTGAAAAAAAAGTGAACACAATTCAAATCTAGGTGGGCATACGAATATATGAATTTGTGATATACTGGAATAGTATATCCAGCAGTGGAAATGAATCAATCTTAACTGCACTTAAAAAACCATAGTCTCCAAAATGTAACATTGAGTAAAAACTGAAGTGGCATACAATACAACACTATTTTATAGATTCCTAATAATGTAAAATGTAGTCACATACTTGTCATACTATACACATAATAAAGTCACAAAGAAAAGTAAAGAAATTATAAACACCAGTGCATGATGTTAAGTCTCTGTGACAAAGAGAAGATCCTTGGGAAAGAAAAAAAAAAAAACAGGTTTCAGCAGTCTTTGTGGTCTGGGAATATTCTATTTTTTAAACTGAGCAGTGAGTTTAAAATATACAGTTTTTTTATTGTTTATATATGAAAATATATGTTTTGTATATCTTTTACAAAATAATTTATTAAAATAAAGAGAAAACATTCAGAATGCTTTTCAAGGAGAAAGTTAGAAAATATGTAGTGTATAGGAATAATACAAGTTGGCTGGAGAGATAGAATAACACAGAATAGAATCCAATCATTCCCATTCCCACCAAATTGGTATATGTGGATAAAGGGATAGTTGCTTCTGAGTTTGTGGAATTCCTATCCAACTGGGTCATCTTAAAGAAGTGAGGGAAGAAAGAACTGTGCTCACATGAGGAGACAAGCTCGAGATAGGAAGCAACGGCCAAGATCAGCCTCAGGGAAATGTTCCCTCAGGTCAGAGTTTCTTCTCCCATCTTCAAGTCAGTGGGGACATACTGACAAATATTCACTCATTTATTCAACAAATGCTAAGTAAGTCCCCTACGTATGAACAAGTTCCATTCCAAGAGTGTGTTTGTAAGTCCAGTTTGTTTGTAAGTCCAACAAGTTAGTCTAGGTACCCAACTGACACAATCGGTTATATAGTACTGTACTGTAATAGGTTTATAATACTTTTCACACAAATAATCCATAAAAAACAAACACAAAGATAAAGAAAACATTTTTAATCTTGCTATACAGTACCTTGAAAAATACGGCAGTATAGTACAGTACAGAAAAAAAGAGAGTTCCTGAATGGAGAAGGGAGAAGGATTGTCAGCTACAGGAGACGAGGGACAAGCTGAATTTTCACTCATGCTGATGTTGATGGCAATGGTTCTGGCTCCTTGCTGGATTCAACTCTGTCTACCCTCTTTACAAAAACATTTCAATGGTGTCTTGGTAGGAGCTCCTTTCTTCTCATCATAGATGACATGGTAGCACTGGATTGCATTCTGAACTGCTGCTGCAACCTTTGTGTACCATTCTATGTTCAGGTCCTGTGCCTCAGAAACTAACCATGCCTCCTCAAATAATGCAAACACACATTCACCTCTTTGAAAGTTCACAACTTGAAGGTTTCTGTGTAGGGGACTTACTGCATTTTGTGTTTAGACACAGGGAAGCACAATCAAAAGATTCATGGCCCTTTTTCTTCCTTCTTCTCTATGAATTCTTCTTTGTCCTCCCTTACTGTGGTTTACCTCTGTCTTTAGGAATTTAACCCTACTCTCCTTTCCTTTACTCTGGAGATTATTTCTGACACTTTGAAACTGACCCAATTCCCCATAAAACTATTCATTACAGTTTCTTTTTGAGTAAACATAGTCACCGACCCTCCTGGTCTTAAAGTTTGAAATTTACATTTGTCTTATATGAATTCCTTTCTCAGGAAACCAATCCTCAGGCCTATTAGTATCAAGAAACTGAAACTCACCAGATCACCACATCCAGACAATGACATACCAGATCCCTCTGTTTATCAACTATTCTTCCTTACCCCAACCTAGTTCCTGTTTTCTACATTCCTGCTCCACTATATAAACCCCTGACTTCAGTGGTACAGGAAGACAGATTTAAGAATGCATCTCCCATTCTTCTTGACTGACTTCACCCAAATAAAAAGCCTTCTTCCCAGGCAACACTTGGTATCTAAGTGATTGACTTTCTATGCAGTGAGCAACAGGATCCCGACTGAAACTCTGACATTCACACTTTTATAAGTCAATAATACAAAGTTCATATATTAAGTGCCTTCTGGATATCTCTGCTTGCTACTTGTTGGGGCAATAAAAGAAT
Organism: Carlito syrichta; assembly: GCF_000164805.1. Taxonomy (NCBI): domain Eukaryota; kingdom Metazoa; phylum Chordata; class Mammalia; order Primates; family Tarsiidae; genus Carlito; species Carlito syrichta. The sequence continues at coordinate 180,652 of NW_007246661.1, read as the reverse complement.
CCCTGACAATGCAAGACCCCCTCATATCAATACAGAAGAGAGAAAGAAAACAGTTTAAAACTGCAAAAGTATTCATGCATGTAAATGTAGCAGGAAAGTGTCTACCAAGTCTAGACAGAATTTTAAACAAATTCATGTATAAAAGTAAAAGACAGAATAATTAAAATTATTGTATCTCCATGAGAGACAAGAGGACACATCTACTGTGTGTGATTACCTATGTACATCTTGTGAGTGGCTTCTAAGTTCATCTTGGAAATATATGTTTAAAGCCTCAAGGGCTAGAAGGCATGTGACCTTGTCTTGTAAAATTCAAGGTGAGATGTTTTATGGGGACCTTAATGTTTCAAGGTGAAACCTTAAGAAGGAGAATGTGAGGAGGAAATCACCTCTCTCCTCTTTACTAAACAAAGACAATGTGAACATCTTTAACTAACATTTGAAAGCTTGATCAGTTTGCCTGTCCATACAACAAATATATTATTTTCTAAACTTCAGTAGTTGCTTCAACTTTATCCTACTCTTCCTCTGAGTCCTTTCCCTCAACAGCATCGCAGTGAATTGTCTTGCCAATCCATTTCTTTGGCCAATCCAGAAATTGAGACATTATCTTTGACTCTCGTGTCTTCTTTCTAGATTCCCCTCTCATTAAAAATTCCTGGCATTTTACCTCATCAATCTCTATTAACCCTGTCTTTTCACTCTGCCTAATCACTGCCCTGCCTAATTCAGGTCACACTATCATCCTCTCTACTCTGAGTGTCAACAAGAGCCCATTCTGGGTCTTCCTGCTTCCAGGCATGCATGGGCCCCATGGAGGTAAAGAAAGTTGTGGTGAACAGACCTAGAAGCTTGAAAAATTTATGTTTATTTCTTTTCATCAAAAGGAAGATTAAATAAAAAATTAAGTCATTAAAAAATCTGTTTTTCATTTACCATGATACTACAAGAAAGGGATTGGCAGTAGCCAGATACTGCTGAAGCCGGGGGTTGGGGGGGAACCACATACACATAATATCAATAAGGGTACCTGATCCTAAACCAGGTAAAGTGAAGACCAATGGGAGGCCCAAACTTCACCTGCATGATAAGTACTTATGTACCTAATCCCGACTTGTACCTCACATCTTTAAAACATTTTAAAAATCTGTTTTTTATTGCCCTCCCCATGTCATTTTACCTTGTTTCTGAATGTCTCCATTTTAAAAATAAAGTTTTATTTTTTTCTTTTCACAATTTACAACCTATTTCTTCTCCTTTCTCATTTTTGTTCCATTTAACATTCATCCACACCCAAATATTAACAAGAAGGTCAGAATATCCCAAGATAACAAACCATAATGTGTGGATTTTATTTGGCCAAGTGTCATCCTCTCTGAGACTGGTGCTGGCAGCTTCTATAGAACAGGAAGGTCCCTAGAATGGATCAAGGCAGTGGGGTGCTCAGGTAATATTACACCAATGATGAATAATAGATGAGGAAGCCTGTCAAATGAGAAGGAATCTTTCCGGGATTTAGATGTAAACTTGGTTAGCTTGTAGTACATTTGTCGCTTTTCGTTCTCCCTAAAGGGAGCACACTTTTTTCTTGGCAAATAATTCTCCAAAGGCTTGGGGTATTGTTGGAAACAATATTTGGGGTGTGGGTGACAGAGCAGGGATTAGTTACGGATACAAAGGGGGAACAGCAGCAAGGAGGGAAACTGGGGAGAATTATATGCTAACATTGGCGAATGGCGTGGCCCAGGTTGTTTCTTACTTTGCTCATTTCTTGCTATGCGAACAGATCCCGTGGCTGAGATCGTGTTATTGTTGTCGTCTTTAATCACTTATGATAGTGGCAGTTCATTCGTGTTTCTGAATTTCAGGTCCTGGTGGGTACTTCTTCAGCACTCCAAGTAAAGAAAGGAAAGTTTGGTTGTTGGTTGTTGTTGTTTTTTTAAGTTGAATCCTTTAAATTTTATGAGAAGAAAACATGTCATGTAGCTATAATCATAGTGGTGTCATTTGTACTGCTATCCTGCAAACTGTGTCTGTTTCCATTGCAAATCAATCCTTTTATAAACTTATAGCTATCGTGAAATACCCTCGGGATGAAAATGTGCCACCCACATACTTTTCAGTTCACCTATTGCATAGTTTAATTAATATAACTACTTTTGCTTTCATCCAGTTTTTATCATCCAAAAAAACCAGGAATATCCAACACAAAGATTTCTGTTGTATTGTAAAGAAAAAAAAGTCTTCCTTTCACTCGCATGTGGCACTCTTTTCCACTTTATAAAAAGAGTGAAAATGAGGTTAAGTGTAGAGTATTCACCTGTTACTGAACCGTAAAAAAGCCAGGCAAGACCCCCAAAAGTGACAGACTTGCAAGGTGCACTGTGGAAAACATTAGATCTCTCTCTTAGAGGCTTCACACACTGATCAAAAGCCAGGCTATTTTGGAAAAATAGTCAACATTCTGGGAGCATGTGCAATTATGGGATTTCATTTTCTTTTCATCTTGCTCCTATGAGAATGTTGTCAAGTCCTACACATACTTAATGTCCTGTGAAGACCTTGGAACCTCATGGATAACTTTTTTTGTTGTTGCTGTTTGTTATCTAAAAATATTTGTTTTCTTCACTGGTACAGACCTTCAACAGGAGTGAGTGATGTATGATTTAGACGCTTGAAAGCAAAGTCCAGCAGACTCTGAAAGATCTAACTCGATTTTATAAATACTCGATTTTATAACTACTTAGAACTTCAGTTTCCTCATTTGAAAAATGTCAATAAAAAATTGGTTTTCATTTTTGTCGATTTAGTTTAACTTTAAGGTATACCTGCCTATGATCAAGAAAAAAATTTTCAAATAGTACATAAGGTTATATAAAAGGAGAAAACATGTCTCTCCTACCTCTGATTCCAAAGGCGTGTAAATTCTCACCTTCCCTATTCCAGTCCCTTGTGAGTTCTTCCACAGTTATTTTTGCTGTATATAAGTGTTATGCACACATATGTTCATATATGGATGCACATATATACATATCTTGTTTCTCTTTATTTTGGACAATATTTGGGAAATATTACAGAATTTTAATAATTAAATACATTGTCTCATTTCTGATGATGCTATTTCTTCATATTTCAGTCTCTTCAGCTCTCATAGGCTAACAATCCCTGACTTATTTCTTTATAAATCTGGACCAATTATCTTTTATGTGGGAGGGTGTTCCTTTTACCAAATAAATAAGTTTCTGGGACCATGTTTCTCAAAAATTACAATAGTGCTACGTTCTGTGTCCACCAATGACACTTGATAAAGACAGTATAATGACTGAAAATATGAGCAAGTGATATTTTGATTTTGACCTTTTGACTAACAACTTTTTATTTTTGCATGCCAGTACTAATTTTGCACAATCTTTCACATATGCCAATTTAACAATTTTTCCTTGAGAAGTTTTCTTTTTTCTTTTCCCTTCTTTTTATCTCAGTAGCTTGAAGGAGTACAGACAGATGACTTTTGGTTACATAGACGCATTGTATCTTGGTGAAGAAGTCTAGGCTTTAAGTGTACCCTTCACCCCCACCCACACATATTGTACCTGATAGGTGGTTTTTCATCTCTACCCCCCATTCCATGCTCTCCCTTCTGAGTCTTCAAAATCAATGTCAATATAGAGTTATGTCATTCTATATGCCTTTGCAGTTCCTTAGATTAGCTCGCACATCTAAGTGAGAATATGTAGTGTTTGGTTTTCTGTTCCTGGATTACTTCACTTAGAATGATGGTAGACCATTCCATCCAAGTTGTTGCAAAAGACACAATTTCATTTTTTTTCAATGAATGAGTAGTATTCCAAGGCATATATATAGAGAATGAAAATGTATATATATTTATATATATAAATGCATTATATATTATATATATAAACACACTTGCACCAACCTCTATTGTTTTTTTATTTTTAATAATGGTCATTCTGGCTGGTGTTAAGTGGCATGTCATTGTGATTTTAACTTACATTTCTCTGTTGATGAGTGAGTCATGGGGAAATCCCTCCATGACTCTTTTTTTCATGTATTTGTTGGCCATCTGCATACCGTCCTTTGAGAGATGTCTGTTCATGTCATTTGCCCATATTTTAATGGAATCATTCGCCTTTTTTTTTTTGCTGATTTGAGTTCATTGTAAATTCTGGATATTAGTCTTTTGTCATATGTATAGTCTGCAAATATCTTCCTTCATTCTATAGACAATCAATTTATTCTGTGTTTATTTTGCTGAGCAGAAGCTTTTTTGGTTTAATTAAATACCACTTCTTTATTTTTGTTTTTGTTGTAATTGGTTTTGGGGTCTTAGCCATAAATTCTTTGCCTAGTAGAACACTTTTTACTGACTATTTTTTGATGACAATTTGTGTGCCTTTCTAACAATAACCAACTCAATTCTCCAATACTAACTAGGTGTCCTTTAATTCACTTTAATTCTGACACTCACTACAAAGAGTTAGAAAGGACCCCACATGTTAAGGGCTCAGTCCCACAGACTGCCCTCACTCCAGATGTCAGCTGCAAATGGGGACCCTAGTACACCCCCACTTCTGTCATATTCAGGGGATCCTGCAAGCCCCTCTTCCCAGATTTGATAATTCACTAGAAAGACTTACAGAACTCAGAAAAGCACTACACATGACTATAGTTTTACCATAAAGAATATAATCCGCCAGACTCGGTGGCTCAGCCTATAATCCCGCGGCTTTGAGAGGCTGAGGTGAATGGATTGCCTGAGCCCGCGGGTTCGAAACCCTCCTGGGCAACTTGGTGAGACCTCATCTCTACAATAAATCAAAAAATTAGCCAGGCATGGTAGTGCACGCCTGTAGTTCCAGCTACTTGGAAGGTTGAGGCGGAAGAATTGCCAGAGCCCAGCAGGTCGAGGCTGCAGTGGCCAGGAGCGGCCACAGCACTCCCCCAGTCTGGGCGACAGAGTGAGACTCCAAATCAAAAACAAAATAAAACAAATAAACAAAAAAAGAATATAACTCAGAAATATTCAATGGGAGAGATGCAGAGGACGAGGTATGGGGTAGAGTGTGGAGCCTCTGTGAGCTCTCTGAGCATGCTACCTTTCCAGCACATGGATGTGTTCACTATCCATTGTTCAAGGGTTTCTATGGAGGTTTCATTTTGTGGGCATTATGAATTAAGTCATTGGTCATTGATGATTAAACTCAGCCTTTAAGCCTTCTCCTTTCCCCAGAAGCTGTGGGCTAGGGCTAAAAATTCTAACCCTCTAATCACATGATTGGTCTTTCTGCTGACCAGCCTTTATCCTTAAGCTATCTAAGACCTCTGCCATGAATAATCTCATGAGCATACCAAAAACACTCCTATTACTCAGGGAGTGTTAAGAGGTTTAGGATCTCTGTGCTAGGAACACGGAGCAAAGACCAACGAGTAGATCAAACGAGTAGTTTGAGTAGTAGAGCAAACGAGTAGTTTTTTAATGATCAATTTTTGTTCTTTTAAAGAAAATCTTGGAATAGTTCATCCCCTTAATTGAGAATATCAATGACTTTTTAAATTTCTTTCTGGCCACACTTGCTTCTGAGTGTCGGCTCTCTTTCCAGTCTGTGAAAGACAAATAATAAACTTGACTTCGACTTTCTTACTTGATTGCACTCTGGCACTATTCCCATGGTCTTGGCACTGACACTAGCCCACCTTGCCTCACTTGACCCTTTCATCTGGTGGCCAAGTATGGGAAACCCCTCCATGACTCTTTTCTCACTCTTCTCTCTTCAAACTTTTGTCTCCCTGTGGAATGTGCTGGAACTTGGTGGCAACTGATGGCAAACTGGTTACTCTGGCCAGGGTGGCTCCCTGGTATGTCTGAAGGCCCGAAGGAAAGGTGGCAGACCACTGGGGCCCATTAGGGTGGGAGACTAAGATCTACCCCCTACTTTCTCCTGCAGCCGAGCTCTCTGAGCCTCTCTGTGGATCAGACTAGATCTCGGCAGGCAACTGACTGTCTTTTCCCCAGGGCAACTCCCTGGAAAGTCAAAAAGGCCCCTAAAGACAGATCCTGAACCACCCGCGCCTGACGGAGTGAGAGGCGAGGAACTCAGCTCTTAGCTTTCCCTGACTAATCTCTGTTCTTTCTTCACCTGAAGAAAAAAAATTCTTTCCATGCATTGGCTTGCTTTTAGACTTTTATGCTCACCAATTGATTTACCAAACTCTCCACTCAACACTAAGATTTCAATGGCATTTAAAAATAAGACAATTTCTTCTCATCAAATTTTAATGACTATGCTTATATATTTACTCTTTCAACGGGATTTAGAATTAGCTTGACAAATTCCATAAAGAATCTATTGAAATTTGGAGTTGGAATGCATTGAATGGATAGATTATTTTAGAGAGAATAGGCACTTTCTATTTAATCTAAGTGAATGAAATCACCTATATAAGAAACTAATATAGGGCCAAGTAATAAAAACTATGGGAGATACCTGAGCCCTGCAAAGTTGTGCCTATGATTAAAAATGAACAAATCTGTTATTTCTAAGTTCATTTTCCTTTTTGCATTACTGCTTGCACACAGTTATTTTAATAATTCATTATCTTCATATCCTGACTCCTGGGGAAGAGGTAACCTGCCCACAATTCTGATAAAAATATTTTCCCTGAAACAATGAGCATAAGGTCACATAGATCTCCTTTAGAGCATCCAAGAGTTTGATCTTCAGAAGGGCCTGAGGAGCTTTCATCTCTAGAGAATCTATCTCCTGTCTACCTTCCTACTGTGCTATCTCTTCAGAGACTTACTGCCCAGGGGTCAGTAGCTGATAGTTGTGGGATTTGCTTGACATCCAATAGAGAGGTAACATCTCTATTGTCAAACCTAAGAATAGTGTTTAAGATGTGTTTCAGATTTTGTACTCTGAAAGACCCAGGATCTCACCCAGATCTAGAACACACACCAAGGAGCTAACGCTACTGGTCCTGTGACTCCTCCTCCCAGAAACTGACTCTGCACGTGAAGACATTTTCAACACTCCTATGACTTCCTTCCCAAGTAACCAACAGTGCCCATTCCCTAGTCTCCTGCCTACAAAATCATCCCTTTGAAAACTCTAACTTAAAATTGTCAGGGATTTGGATTTGAGAAATATCTTCACCTCCCTCACTCTGCTGCTTTGTGATGATTAACTATTTTATTATGATGTGGCTATCTCAGTACATTGGAGCTTTTCTGTGCAGCACGCATAAGAACCTAATCAGGCTATAATATGAAGTGTTATATTATGTTAGGCAGAATTCTAAGATGGTCCCAAGTTTCCTGCCTTATATCATACATGCCCTATATAATCTCTTCCCCTTGAATATAAGGGGATTTGACTCCCATGAGTATGTTATAATATATGGCAAAGGGATTTTGTGGTTAAGGTCCCTATACAGTTGACTATGAGTTAATTGTCAGGGAGATTATTCTGGGTGGACCTGAACTACTCAGACAAGCCCTTAAAGGAGAAAAACACTAGGAGCAGATACTCTTCTGCTGGTCTTGAATAAATAAATGGCCCCGTGGTAGCAGAGAATTTCACATGTCAAGGAATTGGGGGCAGCCTCTAGGAGGTAAGAGCAATCTCTTAGCTGACAGTTGGCAAGAAGACAAAGACATCACTCCTACAACCGTAAGAAAATAAATTCTGTCAATCATCTGAATGAACTTGGAAGGGAACTCAGAGCTACAGATGAGAAAACAGCCTGACCAACATCTAAATTTTAGCCTTTAAAACCCAGGACAGACAATTCACTTACAGCAAGCCCAGATTTCTGTTGTATAGAACTGTAAGATGATAAATGGGTATTGTTTTGAACCACAAAATTGGTGGTAACTTGTTATGGGCAACAGAAAACACTCTAAGGTTGGTAGGCATGTCTTTTACATTCCTAAGTAAAGTTTTATGGTATCCTTCTTAAAATAATTTCATAATTTTTAGATATAATTCTAAATTTTAAAAAAATTATTGCTGTGTAAACAAGATCTTTTTCTATCAGTCAAATAATTATTGTTACTGTAGAAACTAGCTATATTAAAACTAGTAATGTTTTAAGATGATCTTGTATCTGGCCACCTTGCCAAACAGTTTTATGATGTTGCTAATTGATTTTATTATTTTTCTAAGTAGATTTGATATCTTATTCAAAGAGTTTTTTTCTATCTTGTCAATATTTATACATATTTTTTCTTTTCCCCATACTATTGTACTAGCTAAAACCTCCCTTACAACATTGAGAATTGTCACTGACAATAAGCTTTCTCTTCTTATTTTTGAACCCAGTGGGAGCACACTTAACATTTTACCACTAATTGTGATATCAGTTCTGAATTTCTGATAAGTATCACTTATTTCTTTAGACAACCAGAATAAAATAAAAAAATTTTCCTGTGAGCTTCCTATCAATAAATAGACCAGTAAAGATCTTTAAAGAATCCCAAAGAAAGGCAGCCTCTTTTAAAAATTAAAGCACAATTTAAAATATAAGAAAGCAGAGGTGATTCTGAAAGACAATGAGATCACTGAAGAGTACCTGTTAATAAGATTTTTATGTATAGTGATAAAAATGAAAATTTCAAATTGCCTCCAGATCTCATAACTAGCCAAATAAACCTAGACAGGAGAATGAATCTTTTTTTTTTTGCCTCTGATGAAAACTATAATTTTCTCTAGGTTAAAAGTACAAAGTTAGAAAGCAGAAAACTTCAGACATTTTTGAAAAAATAAACAAATGAGCTAAACAACTCTTAGTTGATGTAAATTCCACATCCTCCATCCAAAAAAAAAAAATGACTACACAAAACTGTCTTGAGATCTAATTTCTGCTTTCACAAGAGGTAATTAACATGCAACCCTTGCATCCCTTACGCATATCTGCTTGGGGGAAAGCCATCAAAGAGAGAGAAAATAAAAGCAATAGTAAGAAAAGTTGAGGAAAAAATGTCTAAGGCTTTGAGAACTCACATGCACATACCGTCATGCTGACACACAGGCATAACATTGGTACTCTGAGTCTCTCAAGACTCCTTCCTTTTCCCTAATCCCAGATAACTCAAATGTCCATTTGGGAGCCATATTGCTTTTCTTGCTGGAGTCTAGCATGTTGCTTTTCCATCCATCATCATTGATTGGGCACCAAAGTTTCCACAGATTCTGTGGCACACTCAGCTTCTGTTCTGGATATTTACAGAGTCTCATTTTGAGAAATGCCATGGTAAAGGTAGAACCTTTACAATCACGTCAGTATTTGTTCTATCTTTGTGGATAATGTGCCTCCCAATGGTGCTAAGAGTCCTATTCCAATGATCTCTCAGCTTTCAGCTACAAGTAGTATTTCTTTTGATCAGACAGGTGCACAGTGCAATAGTTAGATGTCAGGATGCAATAACAAATACACCCACACATGTAATAAGGTACCCTGATAGGAATGTCTCATTTATTTAATGAGTCAAGTGCTCCTGGGTACCTCAGCTCAGTGAGGGCTGTCTGTCCCCTTCGGGCCCCTATCTGGTCATGACTCTGCATCTCTGACGTGTCTTCCACAGCCTGCAGAAATAGGCAAAGAGGCTGAAAGAGCATGTGTGGAAGATGTTAATGCCAGATCCAGATATGACAAATATCACTTCTGCTTATATTCCACTACCTGTAAGTCAGTCATTTGGCCACACCAAACCATAAGGGAAACTTGGAAATGAATTCCAGCTGAGTGCCCAGAAGGAGAAGAATCAGATTTTGGTAAACAGCTCAGCTGCAGATGGGAAGAAATGTCACCTAGACCAACTGACTCTGGAAACCCCAGAAAAGGAATAAATCTTGTTTCTCTATCATTTTTAATCTCATTTTTGATAATAGTCCTCCCACAGGTTATGAAAACAAAGAACTATGCCCAAACATGAGTCACATGTTTTGTATATTAGAGAGAGCGTTTGGGGCACTGAAAGCCTCTGCCTTTGTCCTGCCCCCAATAAGGGAGATCCAAACCTGCTACACTTGAAGCATGGAGACTATGAAGAAACTTAACATGGCATCTCTGCCCTTCAGGAGTGTGTAATTAAATTCTGGGGGGAAAGGAGACTCATTCTATTCATAGACATGATGAAAGCAATGTAACAATACACTATTAAATATTCTCTCATTATAAGAAAAGGAGAAGTAATACATTATCCCTGGGAAGTTCCTGATTCATTGCCACATGCACAGCATTCATTGGTGTTTTAGGGATAAGAAGGAGAAACTGTTGAGGATATTAATTGTATAACCAGTGATTTTGGATATAAAAAAATTCATGTCTAGAGAGCTTGGCAGTATGCTGTTTAATTTTTTTTTTTTTTTTGGTCCTCTAGCTTTCTCTTTTTGCACATTGGATGAGTAAAGGACTCATTAAATTGTGGTTCATTTTTCCTTCTGTCTTCCTTCATAAAATAATGAAATCAAAGGTAAGACATACCATTGTTAGAGAAAGGACTGTGATAAGTGCAGGGAAATGGTTCACTAGCTCACGACTATTTAATCAAAGTGTTATCAAGATCCATCTGTAGCTTTAAAAGAGATTTTCTTCCACGTTTGGCTGTATTGAAATGCAGTACGGAACTCTGCATTAAACCACGAATTCTCCAAATTCAATAAAAGGAAACGTAAAAAGATATTTTCTTCAAATGCCTCCAGCTGGCCATCTGCCCTAATCACATACAGGACTCAAAATTGTTTTCTACTGACAATAATAGGCTCTATAAAGAGTGTATGACTGTGGAGTGATTTGAGAGACTGTGAAGAGTATTGTGACCCCTCGCCTGGCAGAGTGGAGCACGCCTGGATGAGAATACAAAGTTAGGAACCCAGAGAGATGCTGGGTGTTTGGTGTGTGGGTTCTTCTCTAACTGCTAGGGCATGTTTCACAGATCTCTTCAAAGGGCAAAGGTCAACTGATTAGCGGCTGGTCTTCTGCCCTCTGAAGGCAACCCCACATAGCAGAGATGGCGGCTTGTTGATTGCCATAATTCAGCAAAGCAGGATTTTTAACTAATTTTAGCTGCTGCTCTGAGTGACGTCATTTACTGTGCCATCCATGTAGCCCTGCTCAGGGCAGGGCAGTGTGTGTGGTGGTGAACACTGCAAATGAGTAGAGAGCTGGAGGGAACAGAGGCAGCAGGCAGTGGGAGACACAGTGAGGTCCCCAGTGAGTCAGCGGGTGTTTCTAAGGAAACTGCTTTGGAGCAGGTCAGCCCCTTGAGCAGTCCAGATTGATGGTGCAATTGGTCAAGAAGCACTTACAGGAGACAGCCTGGCAAGATGGGAAAAGCACAGACCCTGGAATGGAAAGATCTAGATTCATAGCACGGTTATGCCTCCTCTTACCCACAATCCTCCAGGGATGCAAAATAAATCACCCCCTTGATCCCTCGTTCCCTCCTCTGTGAAGAAAGAATTACAGCAACATGCACCATTCCGGATTTCTGTGTGGGTTGATTGAGATGCCTCTGAAAGGGCTTTGAAAACAGTACAATAGTATAAATATTGCTGAGGGATATGAAAGAATACAAAAGGAATCGTACACGGAGATCCTGCTTCCCATTGACCTAGGCACATTTAAATATGCATGTTAAAGTGTATGGACTGCATCCTTTAAATTGATCCCAGAAACAACTGTAGAATAGAGAAATGACCCCCACCCCCACCCAACCAATCAATGGAACACATTTATTGAGTCATGTCCTGCTGTTCCACCTACTTTATGTGTTGTAAGAATCATGGCTTTTTTTTTCTTCCTGAGACAGTGTCTTTCTCTTTGTCACCCAGGCTGGAATGCAGTGACATAATCATAGCTCATTGCAGCATCAACCCCCTGGGCTCAAGCAATCTTCTTGCTTCAGCTTCCCAAGCAGCTAGGACAACTGGTGCATACTGCCACATCCCACTCATTTAAAAAAAAAACGGGTTGTTGATATGCAGTCTCACTATGTTGCCCAGGCTGGTCTGGAACTCTTGGCCTCAAGCAATCCACCTGCCTTGGTCTCCCAAAGTGCTGGGATTACAGGTGTTGAGTCACTGTGCCTGGCCAATTGTGACATTCTTACAGAGTTGCAGAGGTAGGTACTAGTATCATTTTCGCTTTTAAGACAGGGACTCTGAGATATGGAGAGGCCAAGAAACATGCCCAAGGTAATATGCTTATTTAGTGCTTAGAGGTAGGCTAAGAACCCGGAAAAATGTCCTCTGCAGTGCTACACTACTGTCTCAGGGTCAAGAACTGAAGTTCAAAGACTAGACTTTCCAAGGCAACTCAGCTAGTAGCAAGGAAAGATTCAATATCAAAACATGGGTCTTTGTGAAGTGTCTGTTCATATCTTTTTCCCATTTTATAATGGGGTTGTTAGTTTTTTTCTTTTCAGCACATTTGAGTTCCTTGTAGAGCCAAGATGTTAAGCCTTTGTCAGATCTGGAGTTGGCAAATACTTTTTCCCAGTCTGTAGGCTGTCTCCCTGCTCTCTTGATGGTTTCTTTGGCTTTGCAGAAGCTTGTCAGTTTAATGAGGTCCCACTTGTCTATCTTATGTCTTATGGCCTATGGGTTTCGGGTTTTGTTCAGGAATTGAATGCCAGTTCCAATTTCCATGAGGGTATGTCCTTCATTTTCTAAGATTCTTATAGTTTGAGGTTTTACATTTAGGTCTCTGATTCATTTGGAGTTAATTTTTGTGTATGGGGATAGATAGGGGTCCTTTTTCAATCTTTTGCATGTGGTCAGTCAGTTTTCCCAGCAGACATCCGAGCAGCCAACAGACACATGAAGAAACGTTCAACCTCACTAATCATCAGGGAAATGCAAATCAAAACCACACTGAGATACCACCTAACTCCAGTCAGAATGGCAATTATCAATAACTCAAAAAATAATATTTGCTGGAGAGGGTGTGGCAAAAACACACTTCTACACTGTTGGTGGGAGTGTAAAGTAGTGCAATCTTTGTGGAAAGCAGTGTGGCAATTCCTAAAAGCTCTAAATATCAGTCTCCCATATGACCCCGCAATG